>NW_006922208.1:649691-661602 GCF_000298275.1 Orycteropus afer afer
GCTGTGATCAAGCAATGACCATAACCTTGCCCCTTGTCAGCTCCACTATACACCTGGGAATTCTGATCACTCACATAAACTTATAGGACCATTGTCTCCCAACCCTATATATGATCTTGGATACACTCCCCATTTAGACATACCTAATTGTTTAGCCTGTCCTCCTATCTATCTGTGTGACAGATCTCTTTAAAGTGCTGAAGAGCAAAGTTTAAAGATTATAGTGTTCTTAACCCAAGCCATGCTATTTTCAATGCCCTCATATGTATGTGAAAGCTGGAAAATGAATAAGGAAGACCGAAGAAGAGTTGATGCTTTTGAGTTTGGTGTTGGTGAAGAATACTGAAAGTACCATGGGCTGCCAGAAGAACTAACAGGTCTGTCCTGGAGGAAGTGTAGCCGGAATGCTCCTTGGAAGCGAGAATGGCCAGTCTTTGTCTCAACTATTTGGTCATGTTGTCAGAGGGAACTATGCCCTGGAGAGGAATATTATGCTTGGTAAAATGGAAAGTCTACGGAAAAAAGGATAGTCTGATAAGATGGATCAATACAGTGGCTGCAACAATGGGTTCACGTAGAGCAAGGATTGTGAACCTGGCACAGGACTGGGCAGTGTTTCATTCTGTTGTACATAGGGTCACTATGAGTTGGAGCTGCCTAAACTGCACCTAACAACAGCAATAACTAGGTTTAAAGGCTGTCTCAGGGTGGTAATTTCAGGGAGTCTTTCTTTTTTTTTTCTTCCTAAATAACAATTTGCGTTCTGCTCCATATTATTCTCCCATTTTACCCAGGCTGACCCCATTACCCCAATATCATTACCCCAGTCAGAACAGTCACTGGTCAACAGGCACTATCTAGTTCTTCTAGTTTCAAGGTAGATGAGATTGTGGTTCATATAGACTTGTTACTTCTTGGCACTTTTGTTTACCTACTTACTGTTTTGTTGCTGACAATTAGTCATAGTTGTGTCTTAGATGGTTGATCATAAGTTTTTAAGACCACAAACGCTACTTACTTTGGTAAGATACAGATCATAATCTGTATTAGTTATTACAATTGACTGAGTTTACCAATGAAACTATAGTCTTAAGCCTTCAAACCCCAAAAAAGCAATGTTAGGTATTTGGTTATGTCTGATTATTCAAATTTGTGTCTTATAACTATTGTTGTTTTTTTGTTGTTATACGCCGTCGAGTCGGACCTGAGTCATAGCAACCCTTCCTTGGGTTTCCAAGGTGGTATCACTACAAAAGTAGATTGCCCCATCTTATAACTATACATCATGGTTTTTAAAATTATTTTTTTAAACTAATTCACTCATATATACATATTGGTTGCTTCATTTTTTGACAATTATGACTAAAGCTTCTATAAATTTTTGTGTACAAGTTTTTGTGAGAACATAATTTTCATCTTAATTTGGGTAAATACCTAGGAGTAGTAGGATTCATGTAGGAGCTCTGGTGGCCTAGTTCCTAAGGCACTTGACTGGTAACCAGAAGGCTGGCTGTTCAAACCCACCAGCCACTCCTCGGAAGTAAGTTTGTGGAATCTAATTACATAGTGATAACTCTCAGAAACCCAAGGATGGGTCACTATGAGTCAGATCCAACTCAACAGCACAGAATAACAACAACAACAAGGTTTCCAGTATTATATGGTATGTTTTGCTTAGCTTGGTTGAAAATTGCCAGACTGTCTTCCAAAGTGACTGACCATTTTGTATTTCCACTAACAATAAATGACAGTTCTTTTGTTTCACATTCTTGTCAACATTTGGTGTTGTCAGATTCTTGGATTTTAGCCAGAACATCCCTTTATGCAAATGTCTAAATTTGAAGTAATTATAGATTCACATAAATTGCACAGACAGTGCAGATTCTTTGAACTCTTCTCCTATTTTTTTTTTTTTTTTTTTTGGTCTCTTGTAATGATGTGTTCTTTTCTCTTTCTTTAAACTTTTTTATTTTAATCCAAATGAAAGTTAACAGAACAAATTGCTTTCCATTCAACAATTCTTACATATTTTGTTTCATAACAATTATAGTTCCCACCATGTAACAGAACTCTCTTCGCTTCCTCCTTATGTTCCCATTTCTATTTGTCCTTCTTTCCTCTCCTAAGTGGTTAAATAAATTCTCTTTAGAATAAAGAAAGAAAGGCAGGGATAATAGTATAAAACAGTTATAACATTATTGGGTTTCAAATAATTGAGTTTAAGTGATAGTTAGAGATGCAAGTATGTCCTGGGCTAGAAATATTAGTAAAAGTTTCAACAGTATCTTCATTGCTTCTGGGGCCATGGCAATTAGAATCTACAACAAGCTCTTCCTCTGAGAAAATTTTTGGCTTTAAAATTAGTAAAGCCCCAATGTTTTTTTACCATACCAAAGAAAGGTGGTACCACAGAATGTTAAAATTATCAAACAATATCATTAATATCACACACAAGAAAAATCTTACTGAAGATAATTCAAAAATGGTTGCAGCAGTATATTGACAGAGAACTTCCAGAAATGCAAGCTGGATTCAGAAGAGGATATGGAATGAGATATCATTGCTGATGTCAGATGGATCTTAGCTGAAAGCAAAGAATATTAGAAAGATCCTTACTTATTTCCTATTGGCTATGCAAAAGCATTCAATTGTGTGGATCATAACAAATTGTGGATAACATTGAGAAGAATGGGAATTCCAGAACACTTGATTGTACTCATGAGGAACCTGTACATAAATCAGGAGGCTGTCATTCAAACAGAGCAAGGGGATACTGCATGGTTCAAAAATCAAGAAGGGAGTGGGGTTCAAAATCAAGGTTGTATCCTTTCACCTTAATTATTCAATTTGTATGTTGAGCAAATAATCCAACAAGCTGATTATATGAAGAAGAATGTGGCATCAGGATTGGAGAAAGACTCATTAACAATCTCCAATATACAGACGACACAACTTTGCTTGCTGAAAGTGAGAATGACTTGAAGCTCTTACTGATGAAGATTAAAGACTACAGTCTGCAACATGGATTACACCTCAATATAAAGAAAACAAAAATCCTCATGACTGGCCCAATAAACAGCTTTATGGTAGATGGAGAAAAGATTGAAGTTGCCAAGGATTTCATATTACTTGGTTCTACGGTTAACACCAATGGAAGCAGCGGTCAAAACATAATATGAGATATTGCTTTGGGTAAATTTGCTGCAAAATACGTATTTCAAGTGATGAAGAACAAAGATGTCTCCTTGAAAACTAAAGTGCTCCTAACCCAAACCATGGTATTTTCAATTGTCTCTTATGCATGTGAGAGCTGAACAATGAATAAGGAAGATTGAAGAAGAGTTGGTGTTTTTGAGTTATGGTGTTACAGAAGAATGCTAGGAGCACAATGGTCTGCTAAAAGGACTAACATCTGTCCTGGAAGAAGTGCAGTTGGAAAGCTCCTTGGATGAGAGAATGGCCAGACTTCGTCTCACCTACTTTGGTCATTTTGTCAGAAGGAACCATTCCCCAGAGAAGGATATCATGCTTAGGTAAAGTGATTGGTCAATGAAGAAGGGGAAGGCCCTCAACTAGATGGGATGACCCAGTAGCTGCAACGTTGGCCTCATGTATAGCAAGGATCATCAAGGATCGTGAGGCTGGAGCAGGACAGGGCAGTGTTTCGTTCTGCTGTGCATAGGGTAGCTATGAGTAAGAGACAACTTTATTTTTTATTTTTATTTTAAGAGCTTGTTTTACATTCAACGTTACATGCACATTTAGTTTCTTTCCCCATTTACCATGTCCAAACCTAACCCAGTTTCCTCCCCTCCCTACCATGTAACTCCCCAACTGTGTCCCTTATATTTATGTACTCCTGTTTGTCCTTCATTTCATCAATTTGAATGTTGGTCCTCTGGTGTCCTGTGGTCTATTGCTCTAAGGGATGTATTACCATAGAGTGTGTGGGTGCATCGTCTTGGGTTGAGTGGTCTGCGTGTACGTCTTGTTAACTACTGGGCTGAGAGCCAGCCCCTGGGGGTGCATTTTATTCCAGGTGCAGAATGTATTCCAGGGCCATAGTACTGGGAATCTAACCAGATTTCATCTGACCAGTCATTCTGGTCATTATTGAGTTTTTGGATTTTGTTCCACGTTTGAGTAGGAGACAACTTGACAGCACTTAACAACAAGTACAGTGTTTTTCTTTCAAGATACTTCCTGCCTTTTATCACTTATCTACTTGTTTAAAGTTTCCCAAGACCTCTAATCTACTGAACTCATGCTTTTAAACTTTGCGTCTTGGGTACTGTTTCCACATTATATTTTTTTGTGCTTTAATTTCTGTGTTGCTTAGAATCTTATGATTTGCACCTGGCCCCATTTTTATCTATTTATGGGTTCCATAAGTCATTTGAAATTCTGATGTATTTCTTTAAATTTTGTCTCGTGAGGATTATCTAAAATGAGATATCATGAGTACCAGAAACAAATACCAATGAAACAGATCCTGTCCAGAATAGTTAATTTTACACAGAAATTTAAGCAATATCTAATCCAGGCCTTCAATCTACGTACAACAGTTATACCTGCCTCCTTTCTAGTTCACATCACACATGTCAACCTTTCTTGGTGTTCTAATTACTTGAACATATTCCATTAAAGCAACTATGCCAACCTAGAAGTCATCTATAATCCAGGCCCACTAAATTCTGTATCTGATATCACAGCATCAATTAGCATGGTTTGATGTACTCTTATTGAGGGGAAAAAAAAAAAAAAGATTTATGAAGATGAGATTTCAGCAGTCCATGGAAGACACAGAGAAATATGTAATTTATAGAAGTTAATGTAAATGTTCTTTAGGCAGTCTATGGCATTTTCAGTATTCTCCAACACCACAATTCAAATACATTGATTATTCTTCAGTCTTCCCTTTTCATTTTCCAAATTTCACATGCATATCATGCTATTCAATATACTATGGCTTGGATCAGGCACACCTTAGTCTTCAAAATGATAGCACTTTAGCATTGAAAGAGGTCTTGTGCAGCATATTTGTTCACTGCAATACGTTGTCTGATTTCTTGACTACTGATTCCATGGGCATTGATTATGGATCTAAGTAAAATGAAATTCCTGGCAACTTTAATCTTTTCTCCATTTATCATGATGTTGCTTATTGGCCCAGTTGTGAGGATTTTTATGTTCTTTATGCTGAGGTATAAGGCATACTGAAAGCTGTAGTCTTTGATCTTCATCAATAAGTGCTTCAACTCATCTCTATCAGCAAAGAAGGCTCTGTCATCTGCATGTTGCAGGTTGTTAATGAGTCTTTCTCCATGTTCTTCTTCATGTAGAAGAACATGATGCCAAGTTCTCCGTAATATAACCTACCTTCTCATATTATTTGTTTAATATATAGATTGAATAAGCATGGTGAAAAGACACAATCTGGACACACACCTTTCCTCATTGTAAACCATGGTATATAGCCTTGTTCTATTTCAATGAGTGCTTCTTAATCTATATACAGATTTCTCATGAGCACAATTAAGTGTTTTTGAATTCCCATTCTTCACAATATTATCCATAATTTGTTATGATTTACACAGTTGAATGCCTTTGTATAGTCAGTACAACACAAGTAAACATTTTTCTGGTATTCTTTGCTTTCAGCCAAAATCCATTTGACATTAACAATGATATCCCTCATTTCTGAGAGCTACTTGTCAATACTTTGTTGCAATTGTTTTCTTAATTATCTTCAGCACAATTTTACTTGTTTGTGATATTGATAATATTGTTTGATAATTTCCATATTCTGAAAATACCATGGACTGGCAAAAGGTACAATTGGACTATTTCTTAGAAGTAAGAATGGCCAGACTTTGTGTCATATACTTCAGTAATGATATCAGGCGAGTCTGGTCCCTGGAGAAGAATGTCATGCTTGGTAGAGGGTTAGTGAAAAGGAGAAGACTTTCAACAAGATAATTTGACACAGTGGCTACAAACAATGGCCTTAAGAACAGCAAAAATTGTGAGGATAGTACAGGACTGGGCAGTGTTTAGTTTTGGAACACATACATTCTCTATGAGCTGGAGACAACTCAACAGCACCTAACAATAACAACAACAACAATAATAACTTAAATGTGATAGGTAGAAGCAGATACTAACTGGATTTATGGAGCAGCTTTTAAACTCATCTCACTTGTCTATCTCTTTTGTTCTTCTCATTTCCTGAGTTGTTTTCTTCTTTCATCCTTTTCAAGTGAATACAAACAATTCCAGTTTGCAACCCTCACTTAGAGACCCCACATCTTGGGATCAGTAAGGTAAGCTGCTATTATTGAACAGCTGAAACTCTAGCCTTTAGATCACTTATTTCTTATAGGTCTTGTGGACATATTATATTGAGAAAATATTAAAGAGCTAGTTGAATTCTTAAAGTGTTAATTTTATGGAGAAGTTTTGTATTAAACTACCAGATAGATTGATAGGAATGAGCTTTGTTGTGGGGTTTTTGTACATGTCTTTTCTCATGGAATGACAATGAGAGATTGATGGCAAAATTAAGAAACCATTCCTATTTTAACATAACAGACAATTTTGGAAGAGGCTAGATTATAATTTTAACAATGGTTTTTGTTCAAAAACTATATGATATGATAATATGTCCAACAGAATTTGGGGATTGTTACTAATGATCTTATGGTAGACATCATATCACCCTATTGTAGAAAGCTAAAGGAACCCTATCTGAGAAGCATTCTTTTTCTCTTTATACACACACACACACATATGTGCATTCTATATATGCATTGTTGTTGTTGTTAAGTGCCGTCGAGTCGTTTCTGACTCATAGTGACCCCATGCACAGCAGAACGAAACACTGCCTGATCCCATGCCAGCCCCACAATCCCTGCTATACTTGTTGAAGGCCTCCCCCTCTTTTGTCGATCCTCCACCCTACCAAGCATGACATCCTTCTCCAGGGAATGGTCCCTTCTTACAACATGACCAAAATAGGTGAAATGAAGTCTGGCCATTCTTGCTTCCAAGGAGCATTCTGGCTGCACTTCCTCCAGGAAAGATCTGTTTGTTCTTTTAGCAGTCCATGGTACTTTCAGCATTCTTCGCCAGCACCACAACTCAAAAGCATCAACTCTTCTTCGGTCTTCCTTATTCATTGTCCAGCTCCCACTTACATACGAGGTGATTGGAAATATCATGGCTTGTGTCAGGCTCACCTTAGTCCTCAAGGAGATATCCTTGCTCCTCAGCACTTGATACAGTTCCTTCGCAGTTGACTTTCCCAATGCTACATGTCATCTAATGTCCTGACTGCTGCTTCCATTGGCATCGATTGTAGAACCAAGCAACGTGAATTCTTTGACAACCTCAATCTTCTCTCCATTTATTGTGATGCTGCTCATTGGTCCAGTTGTGAGGATTTTTGTTTTCTTTATATTGAGAAGTAATCCATACTGCAGACTGTATTCTTCAACCTTCATCAGTAGGTGACTTAAGTCATCCTCACTTTCAGCAAGCAAAGTTGTATCATCTGCATATCTCAGGTTGTTAATGATTCTTCCTCCAATCCTATATGCATACATAATATATATTATATATATTATAAATACCACTCAATAATATATATCATAAACACCATCCAATAATTCTGTGCTATTCCAGCTTTAAATAGAAGGATTCTGGAGTAATAAACAGATACCACTCACAAAAGATGCCAATAATTTTAGTGAAGAAATTGAAACCAAACATCCAGAAATGATACAATTATCATTTATGTAACTAGTGTTTGTGAGAATCAAAAGTTAGGAATATAACAAAACTGCAAAGTTATTTGGTAGTAATATGGTAAGAACCAAGAAAGTCATTTGTAAAACACAAATATGACTTGATTACCTTATAGAAATGTACACTTAAAATTTTTTAAATGTGTTATTATTATTATTATTACTCAGGTAGTATAGTGCCTGAGGCACTTGACTGCTAACCAGAAGGCTGGAGGGTCAAACACACCAGCCACTCCTTGGAAGGAAGATGGGGTAATCTACTTCCATAGTGATACTGCCTTGGAAACCCAAGGAGGGGTGGCTATGAGTTGGGTCCGACCTGATGGTACATAACAACAACAGGAAGAAAGCATTCCAAATTCACTGATCTCTTTTGTGTAATAAAATTAACTTTTGATTGACAGTAGCGATAGATAAATACAACAGTAGAATGAAAATTAAATAGTATAGCATAGAGGTTAAAGCTTGAACCAGATTAAATTGATTTAAATCCTGTTTCTAAAATATAGTGCAACTGTGACCTTGATACATATTTTAACTTCACTCAGTTTTCTCAACTGTAGAGGGAAATGTTAAGAAAATTTGTTTCATATGCTTGCTGTACCATTTAGATAAGTAGATAGGTAGATGATAGATAGAAGGATAGATGAGAGAGAGAGGGAAATTGAAAGAATGAGTGACTAACACATAGTAACACTAAGCTAGTATTAGAAATTATTGCAAAGCCCTGTGCCTTCCCATCTCAAGCCTCCACAAAAACAGGGATGAAAATCACATTTTTGAAAAAAATGATCACTTTGCTGTGTAAATTTGTTACTAAAAACAATGCATGTTTTTTTTTATGCATCCTTAAAATGTGAAAATATACTTTTCTAACCTATTAAAATTATCTAAATGTTTTATAGGATTTGAAAGCCATTTGTTAAAATATGAATATAGCACTTGACTGCTAACCAGAAGGCTGGCGGTTCAAAACCACCAGCCACTCCTCTGAAGGAAGGTTGGGCAATCCTACTTCTGTAGTGATACTGCCTCGGAAACCCAAGGAGGGGTCGCTATGAGTCGGGGCCGACTCGATGGCAAATAACAACAAAACAACAAGTAAAATACTAATAACACTGGAAAATATTGGATTAACAACAAGAAAGATATTCATCTGATAGGCAAAATATAAAGCTTTTGTATTATTGGTAAAATTTGAGAAGTATGATGCAGAAGAAAATCTAAAGTTGTACTGCTCTTATTTGCAACTAATAAAATTTTGGTTGTGATATCAAGGAAAACTCACCAGACCTTTGTAATACTCATGAAAAATAATAAACTAATATATTTTTAAATGGAAACAGAGCTAACACTCATATATTAATTTTAATATTTTACCTTACTAAAAGAGGATTTGAACTGTTAATTTAATCAAGTCGTATTTTTAAAAATACTTTTCTATTCTCTATTAAATATGTGAAAATTTATCTATTTGAAACATTTTAATGTCTATAACCTTGCAGAAAAATAATACATATATATCTTTTATAAACATATAATTTGGTGCTCAAAATATTTTTAGTACTATGGGAATTATGTTAGTGATAATCTTAAATTTTGGAGGCCCTGATGATTTTTTAGATCTGGTGATCTGAAAAGCATATATTATCCACAACTTTTTCTTTAATAAAATATTTTTGGGAATGTACCCTGAACTTCTAATATTTCTAATGATGGTTTCTATTGATGGTTTAAAGGGAACTACTTTCACTTCTATGGATGTCAAACTGAGTAGTTGGATTAATTTTTTTTTACGTTAAAATATAGTAAAAGCTTTATTATATATATATATATATATATATATATATATATGTATGTATAAAGTAAACTTTAAGGGGAGAGCTAAGATACTGTCCTGGTGAGACATACCATGCTGTTTCTATACAACAAAGTTTTGAGTTATCAAATGAAGCAAACAGACCATAATCCTGTAACTCTGAGCATCAAATGAAGGAATGAATACTTAGATCAAACACTAATTAGATGAAGAACAAAAATGCTGAACAAAGAGAAATATGGAGTGAAGGTGACTTTATCAGATTGCCTAGCACAATGTTGTCATTTTGAGACATTGAAAGCAGCATTCCCAGATGAGAGTACAGGAAGGAAACTTTATGGAATCTCCAGTAAAACATAGACACAATGTAGACAAATATGGAGTGATACAAAATGAACAGGTCACAAAATAAATATTAGGAAGAAAAGTGCAGGAACAGTGGAAAAATAGAGTGACCCAGATGACCAAAGAGCAGGAAGGGAGCCGATAAAGAGAGGCAGAACCACCCAGGAGCAGTGGCCCCTGGTCATTTGAATTAGGGACCCACAGAGCAGGAAGGATCCATGATTGCTGAAGATGTTGCATTCTACCCTCACTCACACACACACACACACACACACACACAAGAACACCTTTTGTTGAGTCAGGCAGGAACAAGGAAGATAACCAGAGGCACTTGCCCAGGAGTGCACTGGCATCCACACTGGAGAACAGTGACTGGAGGAATGTGCTTTCTCCTCACCCTCACCCTCACCCTCTTGGTGACCAGAGGTGGGGTCCCAGCTCTCAGGGACACCCAAATTTCACCCCTCTCCACAACCTGTTGCAGCCTTTTGCAACACCATCCCCTTTTGGCCATTGTAGCACACTTTGGTGAGTTGCACACGCCAAACCAGCACCATTATAATCAGTGGTGCCCACTCTCATGGATCACACATTACATGCCTATTGTCTCCACAGTTTGTGGTGCATGTTTATATCCACTACCTCTCATCATTCCCAACACAGCCAGTGGGCAGCCTTCGTACAGCAACATCTGTCCATTCTCCCCCTCCCCGCTGCCAACCTAGCTAAGGTACTACAGACCACTCAAGCACAGTGTTGTTCATTCCTCCTGCCCACTGACTGAGCCAAACTCTCTCCCTGTTTCCCTTGTCTGGTGAGAGGCATTGGTAGCATGAACCTGCATGCACCCACTTGCTGTACATCCCTTCTCCCTCCACTTTGTGAGAAGTAGAAATGGCATGACCATTCATGTGCTTACACATTGCTTGTTCCCATCCTTCACTAACAATTGAGGTGCAGTGACTACCTCACTTCCGTGCTTGTTGAAAGATGATGGTAGTGGGACCCCATGTGCACCCACCTGCCACTCTCTTCATCTTTGCTCCTACTCACTTGGCCACCTACTCTCCACCTGACAAGGGGTAGTGAACAAGCAAATGCACACCCACTGGCCTGAGAGTCACATCTCCCACATCATTCAAGAGATGGCAGCAGCATTACTGTGCCCACATCTGCCCACCACTCATATCCTACATCTAATGGGAGAGAGTGACCCTGTCCTCACTAGCCAAAAACACTTACCAGATCTGCCCTACTACCTGTCAAGTGACATCACACATTCATGTACCACTGGTCACGATGACAGAAAACACCTGCTCAGTCTGCCTTTAGCTGCTCCATGTGACCAGGAAACAGGCTGCTCTCATACTTTAACCCAATACCATGCCTACCTGGGGATAAGTGTTAAAAGCTCCAGTGCTGCCAAACTAGTTACCAGGGTAGTAAGCATCCTATCCACCTGCAATTATCAAAATAAATAAAACAAACAAACAAAAAAACAAACAAACAGGGAAACAAACTGATATATAATCAAGAAATAAATACATACACTACTATGTCTTGGAGACAACAGACAACTTCAAGTCACACAAAGAAACAGGACAAGATGGCTCAAATAAGTGACCAAAGTACAAGGATAAAAAATATTCCTGAAGACAAAATGGCAATGGAATTACCTGATAAAGAACTCAGAATAATTATTTTTAGGATCCTTCAACAGAATAAGAAAGAGGATAAGGAAAACACAGACAAAACCAAGAAAATCACAGACAAAATCAAGGTAAACACAGAACACAGAACAGTGGTTCCATCATTTTATGGTCCCACCAGAAGAGCTCTGGTAGCCTATTGTCTAAGGCACTTGACTGCTAACCAGAAGGCTGGTGGTTCAAACCCACCAGCCACTCCTTGGAAGGAAGGTTGGGCAATCTACTTCCATAGT
>NW_006922208.1:662091-704083 GCF_000298275.1 Orycteropus afer afer
GAGAAAAATAAATGTTACCTACAAAGGAGAACCAATAAGTCTGATTGGATTTCTTGCAGGCGAGCACACAATGGGGTGACATATATAAAACCCTGAAGGGAAAAATACCCTCCCAGCCAAGAATTATATATCCAGAAAAACTCTCCCTCAAATATGATGACAAAATCTGAACATTTCCATTTAAAAATAAACTAAGAAAGAGAATTTATAAAACTAGACTAATTTTACAAGAATTGCTGAAGGGAGTTCTTTGAATAAAGAACCAATAACATCAGATAACAACCTGAGAATAAGACATATAACAACATTACAAAATGAATTCAGCACAGAAAAGTATATGGACCAAGGAAACACCAACATGACAAAAAAGCACAATAGAATGACAGTAATCAATGCACCTATCACTCATTACACTAAATGTGAATGGACTAAGTGCACCAATCAAGAGAAAGAAAGAGGCAGACTGGATAAGAAAAGAAGACCTGTCAATGTGTTGCCTACAAGAGACCCACCTTAGACACAAAGTTAAAAACAAATTAAGATTTAAGGGGTAGAAAAAATACATATATACCAAGCCAGTGGCGATCAAAAAAGAGCAGGAGTGGCAATATTAATTTCTGATAAAAAAGACTTTAAGGTGAAAAAAAAAAACATGAGACAAAGAAGGTCACTATATGATGTAGAAAGGGTCAATTGTCCAAGAAGACATTATGATAGTAAATATCTATGCACCCAATGAAAGTGCTCCAAAATACATGAAGAAAATATTAATTGAATTGAAAGGGAAAATAGACAATATACAGTAGTAGTATAGGAGACTTTAACACACCACTTTCAAGGAGGGGCAGATCAACTAGGAAAAAATTCAACAAAGATACAGACTCAAAAACACAATCAACCAACTTGACCTCATAGACATATACAGAGCACTCCCTGCAACAAAAACACAATTCACATTCTCCAGTGCACATGGGTCATTCTCCAGAATAGATCATATGTTAAGACACAAAATAAGCCTTAATAAATTCAAAAACATTGAAATACTACAAAACATCTTCTCAGACCATAATGCTATAAAATTAGAAATTAATAATAGGAAGATCAAGGGAAAAACATCAAATGTCGAAGTTGAACACTACACTCTCAAAAACTACTGGGTAATAGAAAAAATAAAAAGTGAAATAAAAAAATTCCTAGAAACAAACAAAAATGAAAATATATCTTACCAAAACCTATGGGACACAGTGGAAGCAGCTCTCAGAGGTCAGTTTATAACAATAAATACATACATCAAAAAAGAGGAAAGAAACAATATCAACACTCTAACTCAACAACTAGAAGAAGAACAACAAAAGAATCCTACAGTATCTAGAAGTAAGGAAATAATAAAGATCAGAGCAGAAATAAATGAAACAGAAAATGAAAAACAATAGAGAAAATCAACAAAACAAGAAGCCGGTACTTTAAAAAGATAAATAAAATTGACAAACCATTGGCAAATCTAACAAAAGAAAAGAAAGAGAAGATGCGAATTAAAAGAATAGTAAACGGAAAGGGTGTCATCACAACAGAACCAAACGAAATAAAAAAGATACTGACAAAATATTATGAAAAACTGTACTTCAACAGATTCAAGAACCTAGAAGGGATGGACAAGTTTCTGGAATCACAAGACCTACCTAAACTATCACAGTCAGAAACAGAATACTTGAACAGATCCATAACAAAGGAAGAAATTGAGCAAGTCATAAGAAAACTTCCTAAAAGGAAAAGTCCTGTCCCTGGTGGCTTCACTGAAGAATTTTACCAAATATTCAGGGAAAAGTTGACATCTATACTACTCAAGCTATTCCAGAACATAGAAAAAGATGGAATACTCTTCAACTCATTTTATGAAGCAAGCATGACACTAATACCAAAACCAGGGAAAGACATCACTAAAAAGGAAAACTACAGATCAATATCCCTCATGGACATAGATGCAAAAATCTTCAACAAAATCCTAGCCAACAGAATCCAACAACATATCAAAAAAATAATACATCCTGACCAAGTGGGATTCATACCTGGTATGCAAGGATGGTTCAACTTCAGAAAAACAATTAATGTAATCCACCATATAAACAAAACAAAAGAACCATATGATTGTATCAATCAACACAGAAAAGACCCTGCCTTATTTATGGATAGGTAGACTGAATATTGTTAAAATGTATATACTACCTAAAGCAATCTACACATTCAATGCAATCCCAATCCAGATACCAATAAAATTTTTTAAGGACTTGGAAAAACCAATTACTAACTTCATATAGCAAGGAAGAGACCTCAGATAAGCAGAGCACTACTGAAGAAGAAGAAAAAAGTGAGAGGTCTCACACTCCCAGATGTTAAAACCTACTATACAGCCACAATAATCAAAACAGCATGGTATTTGTACAATGATAGACAGGTAGACCAATAGAACAGAAACAAATACCCAGAAATAGACCCATCCAATTGTGGACAGCTGATCTTTGACAAAGGTCCAAAATCTGTTAAATGGGGAAGAGATAGCCTCTTGAACAAATGGTGCTGTCAAAATTGGACATCCACTTGCAGAAAAATGAAACAAGACCGATATCTGACTCCATACACAAAAATAAAGTCAAGTTGGATCAAAGACTTAAATGTAAAACCCAAAACTCTAAAATTTATCAAAGATAAAATAGGGGCAAATATGGGAGCCTTAATTTATGGCATAAATAGACTATCAAACATAATCCAGAATGTGCAGGAGGTAGAAGAGAAGCTAGATGACTGAGATCTTTTAAAAATTAATTTTTTTATGTGTATTGAAAGACTGCATCAAAAGGGTAAAAACTGAACCTACAGATTGGGAGAAAATATTTGCCTATGACATATCTGACAAAGGACTTATCTCCAAAATCTATAGAAAACTTTAACACCTTGTTTTGATTACCTATTGCTGCTCTGACAAGAACATGCCACAAATGGGATGGCTTGAAGTAACAGGAGTTTATTCTCTTACAGTGTGGAGGCTAGAAGTCTGAGTTCAAATTGCCAGGCTCTAGGGGCTGGGTGAAAGCCCCTCAACCTTGGGATCCAGCTCTGTCTCCTGTTCCAGGCCCACTGGAGCTAGAGACTTTTCTTCACTCAGATAGCTGCTGGGTACTGAGGCTGACGAGCCCAGGGTTGATAAGTAAAAAGGCACAGTCCCAATGTTACCAAATCACACAGCAGGCCATTAATTTAAGTCCATTGTAAGTCCCAAGGTCGGTAAAGCATGGAAGGCTGCTGAATAATAATGACATGGCTACATGCAGGGTCCAAGTGTGCCATAAGCTAGAGACTATCCCCAAGGCTTCTCCTTATACACAGGAAGAAGACCACATCCCAAAGGCAGCTAGTCAGCTGCTTGTGGTAGATCCCACCATGGAGTTAATTGCCAGTTTCATCATGGGAAATAACCACCACTAGCTGCCCACCCACTCAACCAGGCCCAGCCAAGTTGACATACAAATTTAACTACCACACACCTCAACACCAAAAAGATCAACATTCCAATTCAATCATGGGAAAGAGACATGAACAGACGTTTCATTAAAGATGATATGCTGGAGCCAACAAATACATGAGGAATTGCTTGTGATCTTTACTCACTAGAGAAATGCAAATCAACACAACGATGAGATAATATCTCAACTCTTTGCAATAATAGCAAAGTTCAAAAGGACAGACAATAACAAATGTTAGCAAAGTTGCAAAGAGATTGGAACTCGTATACACTGCTGGAAGGATTGTAAAATGGTACAACCATTGTGGCAAACAGTGTGGCATTTCCTTAAAAAACTGAAATTAGAAATACCATTTGACCCAGCAATTCCATTATTAGGAATATATCCTAAGGAAGTGAGAGGCAGGACACAAACAGACATATGCACACCTGTGTTCATCGCAGCACAATTCACTATAGCAAAGAGATGGAAACAACCTAAATTCCCATCAACAAATAAATGGATAACCAAATTATGGTACATTCTCACAATGGAATACTAGGCTACATTAAAGAACAAAGAAGGATATGTAAATCATCTCACAACTTGGATGAGCCTGGAGGACATTATGCTGAATGAAATAAATCAATTGCAGAAGGACAAATATTGTATGATCCCTTTATTTTAAAAAGACAAGAAATGGTGTGCTTAAGGAAGGCAATCAAGATCCCTAAAGACTAAATTATGACATAGTGCTAGGGAGTCAATATACCTCTGAGGAAGTACTGTGAAAGTATATCCTTGGCCTTGCCAGCTGAAGGCAAACTGCATGTGAGGAGCCTTTGAAATTGGTATTGAAAAAACGGCATTGGCCAGATCAATAGCTGCATACCAAGTACTAGGAGATGTAATAATTTGTCCAAGCAATGAAACCACATCAGGAATAGCAGCTGCAATTCCAGTAACTACCTGATTAAGTTTATGATAATCTATTGTCATTCTCCAAGACCCATCTATTTTTTGCACAGGCCAAATAGGTGCATTAATTGGGGATATACTGAGAATCACAACCCCTGCATCCTTCAAGGTGTTGATAGTGTCAAGAATCTCTGGAACCCCTCCTGGCATGTGATATTACATTTGGTTTACTATTTTTGTAGGTAGAGGCAGTTATAATGGCTTCCACTTGGCTTTTCCTACCAAAATACCCCTTATTCCACATGCCTGGGACCCAATGTGGGAATTCTACCAATTTCTCAGTGTATCTATTCCAATTATGCATTCTGGAACTGGGTAAATCACTATAGGATGTATTTGGGGACCAACTGGACCCACTGTGAGATGCTCCTGACCTAAGAATCCATTAATAACTTAACATCCATATGCCCCGACTCTGACTGATGGGCCACAGTGACACTTTGGGTCTCCTGGAATTAGTGTCAGTTCAGAGCCAGTGTCCAGTAATCTCTGAAAAGTCTGATTATTTCCTTTTCCCCAATGAAGAGTCACTCTTGTAAAAGGTCTCAGATCCCATTGGGGATGGCTGGGAGAGACACTGACATCATAAATTTTTGGCAATGTAGTGGAATCCTTCCTCAGGGGACTAGGCCTCCCCTTCATTCAAGGGACTGTAGGTCTGTAAACTGACTCAGGTCTAGGAATTGATTGAGGGACTGTGACTCTGTATTCTGATGATTCAATCTAGACTGCTGTTCATGTGACCTAGAATTCTTGTGTCTACACAAATCTAGTAAATATTTAGTAGGTTTGCCATATGTTTTACTCCTAGGAACACCATGACTAAGTAGCCAATGCCATAGTTCCACACAAGTCAGAGTATTCTGATTACTGTTTTGACTCTGCTGTCCATTATGATAATCACATCCACCTTTCTTTGTCGATTAACTGATGCCACTTGTCCCCTACTACCACCAGGTCCAATCAGCCCCATCATAGTTAAGTGTCTTAGTTCAATTAGGGCAGTTCCCACTATCAAATCTGGTATACATAAAATAGCAATCATAGCAGTCTTCAAGGATGCTGGGGCTCCCTTCACAAATTTATTCCTCACTGTACTGGTGAAAGGCATATCCTCTAGGCTCTCCATTTCTGGCTCTAGGGGTCTAATCTGACAAATCCATTCTAACATGCCAATTTCCTTAAGCCTCTGGAAACCTTCTTCTACATCATACCAAGGCAGGTCTAGTACTTCAACTTGACTTAAGGTGGGCCACCACATAATCCATGCTTCAGTAAGCCAACCAAATAAACAATTAGATCATTTCCTAACTTCTTGAGCTGAAACATTGAATGAAGTAGCCATACTTACTGAGCCTAAATCAATAAACTCAGACTGATCCAATATTACATTCCTTGCACCATTATCCTACACCCTCAGTAGACTTTCCCATACATATTGTCTAGGTTTCTGTCTGTACATGTTAGCAAAATCAAATAGGTCTTTAGGATGTACCACCTCCTCAGTCACACTTTGTATTTCACCTTTTGGGGCTAGCTTGGACTTAACTTTGGTTCTAGGTCTAGCAGCAACAGTGGTTGGTTGGGGAAGTTGCTGAGAACATTCAGCAATATCTTCCATGGCATCTACTTCAGGCAATGACCTAGCAGGAACAATTGGGTTAATCCCATCAGTCAGAGGTGGAAGGGATAATGGTTTTATAGTAATCCCTTCAGATGGGAGGGATTCAAAAGACTGTATAGCGTCCATATCTTCCTGATTGTCTGCTCATATGTCCCCATTCCAGGTTTCAGAATTCCATTTTTTCCCTAACCAAGCCCTCACTTTAACTTCCGACACCATTCTGGGTTGGCAATTCAATTGATGTTGTAATTCAACCACCCTTACAATAAGGCTCTGGGTTTGGTTTTTGGAAATATCAGCTCTGTTACTAGAAGAAATAAAGCTTTCTTTCAGAGCACACCTGGAAACTTTGAGGTCTTTTATGTGGCGCTTGAGCTGGGACTCAGCAGCCCTGAACCCATCTTGCTCTTTCACCACTTTGTCTAGCGTAACTAGAACCAACCAACCAGCTTCCTTATACTCCTCATGCTGACAAAATTGCAGAAGAGTATTAAATATGCGATCACCCAGAGCCTCACTTCTCAAAAATACTTGATCTATTGGTGGTGCTATTTTATATATTAATGTTACCACCTCACACCATAGATTAGCAGGGCCCACTTTACTAATAGACACAGAGTCACCAGTGCCTTTATGAGTATTCAAATTGGAGAACCAAAACAGAATTTGTGAGAACCAGGTTAGGAAGCCCATCTTTATGATTTTGTCTCTCTAAAACCACTCTCGGTACCAAATGTGTTAGGCTGGTTTCTCTAAAGAAGCAAAACCAGTAAAGCTTACATATATAGAGAGATAAATTTATCTTAGAAAAATGGCTCACACACTTATAAAAGCTGGAAAGTCCCAACTTCTTGGATCAAACATCAAGCTGGAGGCTTTTCTCATTTCACACAGGTGCAGGGTCTGATGATCTCAAGGTTGTCAGGCAGTATACTGAATGTTGGCTCCAACAAATGACAAATCCAAGATCTCAGGCCGAATGGGGGATTCTTCGCTCATGGACAGTCGTAGGCAGCACAACAGGATCCTGATCCGCAGAAGATTGTCTCTTTTTCCCAGGATGTCTATAAATATACTGGAAGTAGGCCACATCCCTAGGAAAACTCCCTTTCAGTGGACTGGCTCCTCAA
This sequence comes from Orycteropus afer afer, assembly GCF_000298275.1. Taxonomy (NCBI): domain Eukaryota; kingdom Metazoa; phylum Chordata; class Mammalia; order Tubulidentata; family Orycteropodidae; genus Orycteropus; species Orycteropus afer. Next base: position 669,321 of record NW_006922208.1, read on the forward strand.
AACTTATACATCAGATCTCATTATGGGAATAACCCACATCACAACTGCTTAAACCCCTCAGAGTGTGGTCCAGCCAAGTTGAAACACAACACCAACTATCACACTTCTCAATATGAAAACTGACTATACAGCCACAGTAGTGAAAAATAGTACTGGTTCAATGAAGACACATATACTAATGGAACAGAATTGAGAAGTAAGATCATCTATCTATGAACAGCTGCTGACCTTTGACAAAAAGCTGAAATCCATTAAATGAGGAATAAATAGTCTCTTTAACAAAGGGTACTGGCAAATTTGACATACATTTGCAGGAAAATGAAATAAGATTCATACTTAATAAATATCCAAGAATAACTCAATATAGATCAAAATCTAAATGTCGAACATAAAACCATAAAGACAATGAAAGAAAAAAATATATAGGTAAACATAAAATCAACAACAAAAAATTACCATTGAGTCCAAATCAAAGTGACACCCACAGGGTTTCGAGGGCTGTAAATCTTTATGAACTGCTACATTTTGATTAACAACCCAATGACTTAAACACAGCACCATCAGAGCTCCTTAGAGGCAAACTTGGGGACCCTAATTTATGGTATAAATAGTCTATCCAACATGACTGTAATGCACATAGTCGTAGTGAGGCACCAGCTTAGACCTTCTGGCCTCAGGCTAGTGGAAGCTATGCTTCCCGTGGTCGATTAGTCTTTTGGATTATTTGTTTCCTTGAGACTTTGATTTTCATCACTCTTGTTTGCTCCAGAAAGTAACAGATCAATATTTGCTTCTTAGATGATCACTCACAATGTTTTAAGACCCCAGTCACTACTCACCTAATAACTAAGTTACTTGGCATAACATAGCCTACAAAAGACAATGTTCTATATCCTACCACTATTGACTGCTGTGACTGGGATCACAAGAGAAGATCCTGGACAGAGTGGGAGAAACATGCAGAACAAAATTCAAAATCATAAAATAGACCTGACGTATGGATCTGATAGGGACTTGTGGAAACTCTGAGACTCATTGGCCATTGGACACTTCGAATCTGAAACTTAACACACACCTGGGGATCACCTTTCAAGCAAATAGTAGGCCTATAAAGTGAATAAACAATACCTATGAGGGACATACTTCTTAGAAAAATCAACAATATGAGACTAAAAGGGCATCATTTTCCCCAAAACAATGTTCAGAAGGACAGAAGGATGAATGGAAGCAGGGAAACCAAGGAACAATTGGGAAGAGTGCTGTCAAACTGAGGAAACAGCAATATCTCACATACACACACACAAAACGTGTATGAAGTGTTGAATGGGAAACTGATTTGCTCTAAACTTTGACCCAAACTACAATAAAATGTAAAAAAATAAAAAAATATATACTTTGTAACTTCGTAGCTTGATTTTTATTTTATTTGACCACTTCATGTTTGAACCCTGAGTTCCCACACTTCAGCAGAATTGCACTAGACTGACCACAGTCCCCAAGATTCACAGATATTTCTCATGCTTTCTTGCTGTTGCGTGTGTTCTCATTTTACCTTCACCTTCTCTTCATCCTGATGAATTCAAGAGTTCACATTAATTTTACTCCCTGAGACACTAGCGCAAATGCAGTAGGACAAAATTGACAAAATTGACATCAAGTGTAAGTCTTAGTCTAGACACATTTAATGAAACAGTATGTTAATTTAGTTATGAGTCTTAACTTGGACAGATAATCATGACAAATTATGAAGATAAACAAAACCCAAGCTCATTGCCATCTAGTAGATTCCTATTTATAGTGACCTGGTATGACAGAGGAGAACTTCCCCAGAGATTTCCCAAAGCTGTAAATCTTTATGGTAGCAGACTGTCTCATCTTTCTCCCACAGAGTAGCTTATGGGTTCAAACTGCCAACCTTCAGGTACCAGTGAATACTTTAACCACAGCACCACCAGAATTCCTGAAGAGAAACAACAAACACACTGAAAATTCAGACCTCACACAATTTCATTACAAATGTCTGTATAAGTGTGTGTGTGTGTGTTGTGTGTGTGTGTGAATATGAATAAGACTAAATAAGAAAGAATATGTGTAAAAACTGTAACATGTTTTCTTCTGGGTGTCAGGAGTAAGAAATAGAAGAGTTGTTCATTCATCTTTCTTTTTTTCATTTTCAAAAATGGACAGAAAAATACAGGTGGTATCAAAGGTCACGTTTTATTTTATAAATGTTTTAATTCATAATAATTTTAGATTTACAAGATAATTGTAATGATAGTTTAGACATTATCCTTCATACCACACTTAGCTTCTCCTATTTATTAACACCTTTTATTAATATCTTACTTTAGAATAGTACATTTGTCAAGATTAATAAATTAATATTGACACTCTTTTAAAATGCACACTTTATTCAGATTTTCCTAATTTTTTTTTTTAACTTGATGTTCCTTTTCTTTTCTGTTCCAGAATTTCATACATTAAATTTACTCATCATGTCTTCTTAGGCTCCTCTTGGCTATGACTGTCCTTGTTTTCTGACTTTGTCAATTTTGGTCAAATGAATGAAATTTACTTAAGTCTCATACATTACAAATTCCTTTAAAGCTTGTTCATAAAAACCATTTCATGACTTTAAGGTGGTTTCCTAAATAAGTTTTCTCTAATGGAATAAGGATACATTGATTGGCGACAATAGCAAGTTCATTTAGGTGGCAGTAATTCCCATGCAAAATGACATATTCACCTTCTCTTTAACTAATTAGTATTTTAACAGTTTGGTTCATCTGTGTCAAGTTGATAAGGCCTAATAAACCCTGAACTTATGGGAAAAAATATCTGAAACTGGAGTAATTGATAATAAGACCCTTGAGGACAGTGATATGTGCCAACAAAGGAAATATGATCATGTAAGTAATCTAAGATATGCAAATATAAACTATATTATCCACTATTTCCTTACACTAGTCACTGCATACTTATAAGGAGGCATCTGACCTTGACATATCAGCAGTGCCCCAAATGCAACATAACTAAATTAGCAAGATACAATTAGCTAAATGGAATATTAATACAATCACTGCTATGGGCACTAATTAAGATGAAAATTAATTTCATGACCTGGTATAAGAAAACATCTAATCACATAAATTATCACTGTTATTGAAAACTTTTTGCCTTAGGAAGACACATCTTGGAATATAAGAAATAAACTATTTTATAAAAATTGTTTTTCATAACCATCTAATTATTGTCCATGAATATATAGGATACACTTTATGGGATTTTTATATGACAAATAGTAGTTTTAACAATGATATAAAGTCACTATCCAGAATATTTCTTCAAACCTTTTATTTAAAGCAAGTGGAAAATAGCTAAATTATATGCTACATAAAAATTCTGAGCTTTTATTATCTGCAGTTAAATTTTTAAATATTTTGGTAAATAGGAATTCTCCACTAATTCTGTGATGTTGTCAGCTACCAACTTTATATAGAAGAGTAGCTTTTAAAGAACTGATTTTTGTAGGAAAAAAAAAAAAAGTTTTGTTTATAAGGCATCTCTTCACTTATTAACTATTTGTCAAATATTCCTCTGAACTCTGGTGGCAGAGTGCCTAAGGCCTTTGACTGCTAACCAGAAGTTTGGTGGTTCAAACCCACCAGCCACTCCTCTGAAGGAAGATGGGACAATCTACTTTCGTAAACACTCACCACCTTGGAAACTCAATGAGGGCTATTATGAATCAGAATCTACTCATGGCAATGGGCTTAGTTTGGGTTTTTGGTACTATAGAAAGCTAAAGCAATATACATTAAAAAACATATGACAATTCTCATACTGTTAATAGAGAGATAAATACAGTAATATCTTCCCCTCAGGAGAATATAATCTAATCACATAGACAAATTCTTTTAATATAAAGTAATAAGTGATAAAATGATCATGAACATGATCATGAAAGAGGACAAAGCAAAGAGTGTATTATGTCTGTATTGAGTGTTTATCATTTATTAGGCTACTTATGGAAATTACCAAATATAATCTTAACACTTTGTAAGGAAGATAAAATTAATCTCCCTATTTTAAAGATAAGAAAATAGATGCTTAGAGAAGTCAAGTAATTTTCCCTGTTGTTGTTGTTGTTGTTATATGCCGTCGAGTCAGACCCGACTCATAGCGAACCCTCCTTGGGTTTCCGAGGCAGTATCACTACGGAAGTAGATTGCCCCATCTTCCTGTTAGTTACATTAATTGTTAGAGGCAGGAGTTCAACCCAGATAATCAGATACTTAGAGTCCCTGTACTTCAAAATTCATCTCTGATAATAAAGGAACAAGTAACAGAGAAATATACTTGGAATCAAATTAAAATTGCTTCACAGGAGCAACTAAAAATATGGCAAATGAAAGAGAATATCAAAATACTTGAAAAACAAAATTGTTTCAATGATAAATATTAAAAATAAAGAAATTCAAATGTAATATCCTATAAAATATAATAACACTGCTAAAACTCTATTCTAGAGGGACTTAATTTGAAATTTTAGATAATGAGGGAAACAAAAGCTGGTTTAACTTCTTTTATAGCTCTGTGAGATAAATTGCGCAGAATGTTAACAGCTATTTTAAGGACTGTGTGCTTGGGATGACATTAAGGTGTGATATTAACATGCTACAGGCAAATAGGGAGTAAAATTAAGTAGGATTAGTATTCTTTCAGAAATTCTTAAAAATAACTGTAATAAAAGAAAAAAAAAAACAAGCTCTATCAAAAGTGTGAATGAGAAATAAAAATCCATTGATATTGAGTCAATTCTGACTCATAGTGAACTTTTAGGATACAATAGAACTGCCCAACAGGGATGCGAAAGCTATAAATCATTACAGAAGCAGACTGCCTCATCTTTCTCCTGTAGAGGGGCCAGTGTGGTGGTTAAAGTTCAATGCTTTATGTAGTGGTTAAAACTCAATGCTTTAATCACTATACCACCATTGGTCCTTATAGAAATAGAACCAAAAAATAAATAAAAAACCAAACTCACTTTCATCGGCTTGATTCCAACTCATAACTACCTCCATTGGGCTTCCAAGGTTGAAATCTTTATGGGAGTAGATTGCCCATCTTTCTTCCATTGTGGGGCTGGTGGGTTCAAACCACAGACCCTGTGGTCAGCAGTCAAATGCCTTAACCACTACATGACTAGAGCTCCTTATTGAAGTAACGAGACCATGAATAAAAATAACAGAGAATGTATATATAATCTGTTCTTTCTGCTTATTTTTTCTAAAATTCTAAAACTACTCTAAAAAAGTGAAGTCTGTTAATTAAAAGAGCTATAGTAGAGTGATCAGTGTAGCTGCAATAGACATTAAAATGTTTATATATATATATATATATATATATATATACACACACACACACACATATGTATACATACACACACACACACAGAAAGAGAGATCAGTTAACTATTTTGATCACATGGAACAAATAGGAGTTTTCATTCTCTTTGAAGAAAGACTGTACAGTGTTCAAATAAAGGGGTCCAACACACTACTTATACGTGATCATAGGAAAACAATAGCAACAACAACAACAAACAGGAAATAAGAACAGCCCCTTTCTGGTCTAGGACAACAGCCTCGCTATAATACTCCTGTCAATAAGTTCCTGGGAGGGCATTCTGGATGCAATAAAGATAATAGGCAATGTTTCTGATGTATACAAATGCAATGCCTAGTCTGATTGTATGCAGGATCTTGATCCTTCACATGGTTGTCTTTCTACTTCCATAATCACAGTCAATGTGATGGATTCAGTAAACAGATACATGTCTTATTTCAGCATTTCTGCATGAATACATTCCTGGACTAGAGACAGCAAGACTCATTATTCATTAGTAGTTTGGAAGCAGAACAAGAATTGTAGAGTTTTGTGAGCTTGCTGATTTATTATTTTTGTTTATTTTTTATTAACTTTTTATTGTGATTGGGTGATATTTTATAAAGCAAATTCATTTTACAATCAACAGTTTCTACACAATTTGTTTTGTGACACTGATTACAATCCACACAATGTAAAAGCTCTTCTATTCCCTTTCTTGTGTTACCCTTTCCCTGTGTCCTTCCCACCCATGCAATCCTGCCTACCCTGCTTTCTCCTTCTGAAAATTCTACCCTTCAGAGCTCCTGTGGTGGATTTTTCTAAGGAGTGAAACTCTCTGGTGTAGTAGTTCAGCTTATAGGCATGTTTATTGTTTGGCTGAAAGTTTGCTGTGGGGTGAGTCCAATTCCAGGCCTGAAGAGTGACTAGGAGCCATAGTTTCAGGGGTTTCATCAGTTTCTATCTGACCAGAAATCCAGATCTTTTCTATGCTTTGTTGTTGTTGTTGTTGCTATTCCACATTTTTCTCCCACTCAATCAAGGATCTCCAATTTTGTTCCCATTTGAGCTGTTGGCAGTGGTAGTCAGGCACCATTTAATTCTCCTGGTCTCAGGGTAATATTGGCTGAGGTTCTCATGGTTCCTTAGCCTTTTAGACTAATTGTTTCCATGAAACTTTGATATTCTTTGCTCTGGATGAGGAGAGACCAAGAGTTTCCTCTTACATGGCCACTTGCAAGCTTTTTAGACTCCAGTTGAGCAATGTTTTTGTGAACCATGTTCTGTCAGTTGAGTTTGATATCCCTTATGACCATGGTCTTATGCCCTCAATCCAAGATTCACTCCTTCAATGTGCTCTTTTTCATTGCCATCGAGTGAAATATGACTCATAGTGACTTCCTTTGGGTTTCTGAGGTGGTGGTAAATTTTTACAGAAGTAGATTGCCCAGTCTATGGCTAAGAAGTCAACCTAATTTTGTCCCTGTTTAGCTGCATATTGCCTATGGATATTTTTATAGCACATACAAATAAAAACATATGTAGGAGTATCATCTGTCCAACCTATATATGGTTGTCAGTATATTCCCATTTGCCTACTGCAGTGTAGTGAGTTGCATAGTATAGCTTTTCTAGCTATAGTCTTTATAACCCCCATCAGATTATTGGATGGGACCCTGCAAACATGTGTCAACTTGGCTAGGCAGTTGGTAGTAGTTATTCCTATAAGGAGACTGGCAATTAACTCTGGTGGAATTTGCCATGAGCAAATGAGTATCTGCTTTTAAAATACTGATTGTTAAAGTCATCGACCAAAAATATTTCTGTTGGAGCAGCACAAAGTAATCTTTCAGGAAAGTTTGTTCTCTCTCAGGTGTGTGGAACTCTGATGTTGGGATTGGTTAGTTTTGCCACTATGCCAGGCTTAACATGAGCCCTCCTAGAGGCAGAGGGGGAATCTCATTGCCAACTGAGAGAGACACCCGACTGAGAGATGGTGGCAATGGAAGCAAGAAGCATGGGACAGAGCAGCAGGCATACCTGGCCCACAGAGGCAGAGGCCAGGCCAAGAGGCCAGGGAGGTGTGGCTAAGAGCTCAGGCGAAGGGAGACTTTACTGATTGAGGAACTGTGTCCTGAACTTGATTTGTAGCCTGTTGCTTCCTAACAAACACTATAATCTGAATTCTGTGTGGTCGCTGCAGAGAATTATTGAATTCAGTAAAGAGGTGGTGGGTGCCACTGGAGGGACTTTAGGTGTCAAGGCTGGTAAGAGGGCTGGAGGGTGGTGGCATGTCTGGCCTCATAGGAACAGACCTTGAACTGCTGGTGGTGATTTTCTGTCTTCTTGTGTAGTTAGAGGAGGTCAAAAAATGCTGCTTCCTTGTCCCTTTTGCACCAACACATATCTGATCTTCTTGTCTCTCTACCTATGTATCCACCCATAGATTAGTGTTTGCTATTACTCATAATGCACTATTGTGTTTGTACTAATATTTACCTTTATTGTCTGAACCCCTTGTGCTGATTTAGATTCTCCTTTTGTTTAATTTCTTAAGGAGAATAATTTCCTCCCCAAAAGTGGAGAAAAGAAGAATTTTATATCTGTCCTTTCTTTGAGGAAAATATATGGCAATATGTTTTATTCCCAGTAGTAGCATGCCTTAATGTACTTATTCCTTGAAACATGTTTCAGAGATTGGAGCAAAAGGAAGAAATAATAGGAAGACAGTTTCTTTGCACAAGTCCATAAGGATAAATTAGGTCAAATACCTTCCCCAACCAGACTGAAAAACATATCCTACTGCTATGTTTTTATTTGTTTGATTGCTTTATTTTGGGGATTTTAAAATTTTATTTTATTCTGCTTAGACTATGTCTACAATGGCTTTAATTTTGCCTGAACCAACTGCCAAATTTTACCTCCATGTACTGAACTTTCAGCAGCTTGTGACATAGTTTCACCCATTCCCACTTCATTGGAACAGCACTTCCTCTCATAGGCCTTTGTGAAAACATATTTACATGTGAGGACATATGTAACTTGACTTTTCTGTTTTGTTTTCTTTCGAGACATGGATAAGAGACTCTCTTCACAAGTAAAAAATGATGGTTCTGCTTTCCCAGACTAAGCAATTTTGATACCATTTTGGAGAAGATGAGATAGCATTAAACTATGAGACACACAGAAGAAATCTTAACTCTGTTTCAACAAAAAAAAAAAAGAACAGTAGGAAAGGTATATGTCAGTGACTATCCTACCTAGAAGTTTGAACTTTTCTCTCCATTTTTATTATGGATTTTCAAAAGTCTCTCTATATTTAAGAAATTCTAAAGAAATCCTCAAGAATTTCAAAGGAAATCCAATAATTCATAAAATTATGGAGAAATTAGAACAATGACTCACTATTTCTAGTGAGTTACGTAATGCACCAGGATTTGACATATTGTTTTGGTACCAGATGGCAGGATACCATGACAAAGAAATAAGGATATTTATTGAAGTTTGTGGTATTATTTCATGCACTGATTTTGTCTCATATTTTTCTTTTATGAAAAGATTATGAGAAAATATTTGCATTTTGTCAAATATCTATTGCTCTAAAAGGTGTACCACAATGGCTTTTCCTAAATTACTGACTCATTGAAATGGAGAAAGATAGATAAAGACTGCAGAATGTAATGACTGTGTCACTCTATTGTTTAAAAAAGGAGCCCTGGGGGCACAATGGTTAAGCATGTGACTGCTAAACAAAAGGTCAAAGTTACGAACTTGTTCGTGGCTCCATGTGAGAACAGACCTGGCTATTTGCTCCTGTAGAGATTACATACTAGGACACTCTGTGCAACAGTTCCAACTTCTCACATAGTATAACAATGAGCTACAATCTGCTCAAAACACAATAACAACAACACTGTTTAGAGAGGTCTTTAGAATATTTTTTGAAAACAGTGTCAAAGTTGTGAACAAAAAATACAAGTATAATTACTACTACTTGAAATTTTAGGTCCATCTACCTATCTTCTCAAGAAATTCCTAACTCTTGTTGAAAATGAAAAACAACAGCAATTTATTAGTTATTTATTTATTTTGTAATTGACCTGAAAAAATATCAAACACCATCTGAAGCTGCTTTGGTTAGCAAAACATGCAGTAAAGCCCTCATTCAATGATGTGGATCACATAGGGTACAGGGGTCTAGTCTTCCAAACAACAGGATTTTTTTTTATTTAAGCTAATTACACTAGGAAAGGCATTTTTATATAGTCAAAAAAAAAAAAAAAAAAGCTATAACTTGTTACAAAATTCTGACTGCTGATTGCAAAATAAATGAAAATAGAAAAATTCTCTGGCTGAGCCAGTGTAGGTCTGACCCTGGCTGAGCATCAGAAACTGGGCATACTCAACAGGTCACCAGCTTCAGGACTCTAATCAAGAAAAACTTTACCATCAACCTTCAGGGCAAAAAGAAATCCTCCTGCAGCCACTTATGAAATTTATTGCTCTATCTCTCCTTCCAATCAATAAACACAGAAAGTAGACTTTTCTTCAACTCTTACTTGCCCCTTGAACAAACTGGATTTTCCTTAGTATGCTACAAAGAAAAAATAAAGTTTTGGGATCATTTTTGTTTTAATTTTCTCTCTTGGAGAAAGATAATATTATTTGATCAGTACTTTGGTCTCAATCTTACTGAAGATCATGAAGATGGTGCAGGATGGGGTACTGTTTCTTCCAAGTAATGTTGAAATGACTCAGAGCCAACTCAGTGGCACCTAACTGTAACATCTTGTTATGGATCCATTGACTTTTCATTATCAGGCTCCTCCTTTAACATCTTTTCTTCTACCAACTCTTTTGAGAGAGAATCCACCCAAGATAGGAAGGTGGGAAAATCAGAGCCCACAGTGGCCAGATCCAGGTGAGGGAAGGGAGAGAGCCCTCACCCCCAAGGCAGGAAGGCAGGAAGCCAGAGCTGATGGTAGAGAGGGTTGGAAGAGCTAAGGGAGATGAACTTGTCTGTCAGTTTGTTGTACTTTGGTGGCTTGTGTATTACTGTGAGGCAGAAGGATTTCTTTTTTCCCTGAAGGTTGATTGTAGTTTCTCTTGATTAGAGTCCTGCAGCTGGTGACCTGTTGAGCATGCCCAGTTTCTGATGCTCACCCAGGGTCAAACCTACACTGGCTCAGCCAGAGAATTTTTCTATTTTCATTTATTTTGCAATCAGCAATCAGAATTTTATAACAACTGATTTTTTTTTTTTTTTTTGAGAAATATAAAAATGCCTTTCTTAATGTAAATGCCACCAATGTTTCAAATACCATCAGGGATGCACATGATAGACAGGTTTCAGTGGAGTTTACAGACTGAGACAGACTTGGAAGAAGGAAGAGGCCATCCACATCTCACAGATTGGCCAGAGAAAACTGTGTGAATAACAGAGAAACACTGTCTGATACATTACCAGGCAACTGCATGATTAGCCCTGAAGTGCTGTCTGATACAGTACCAAAAGATGAGCTCCTTAGGTCGAAAGGCACTCAAAATACAACAGGGAAAGAAGTGTCTCATCAGAGTAGAAGTAACCTTAATGATATGGATAAAGTTAAGCTTTCAGGACCTCCATTTGCTGATGTGGAATGACTCAAATTGAGGAGAAACAGCTGCAAACATCCATTAATAATTGGAACATGGAATGTACGAAGTATGAATCTAGGGAAATTAAAAGTTGTCAAAAGTGAAATGGAAGATATAAAGATTGTTATCCTAGCCATAGCTGAAATGGACTGGTTTGGGCCATTTTGAATCAGACAACCATATGATCTACTATGCTAGGAATGACAAAATTAAGAAGAAAGGCATGGCATTATTCACAAAGGATGTTTCAAGATCTGTCCTGAAGTACAACACTGTCAGTGGTGGGATAATATCCACACACCTGTAAGGAAGGCCAGATAATACTGCTATTATTGAAATTTACACACCAAACACCAAAATTAAATATGAGGAAATTGAATATTTTTATTAACTTCTGCAATTTGAAATTAACTGAACATGCAATCAAGATGTGTTGATTATCACTGGTGATTGGAATGCAGAAGTTGGACACAAAGAAGAATCACCAGTATTTGGAAAATTTGGCTTCAGTGATAGAAACGATGCTGGAGATTGCATGATAGAATTTTGCAAGACCAATGACTTATTCCTTGCTAATACCTTTTTTCAACAACACAAATGGCAGCTATACACATGGAGTTTATCAGATGAAGTACACAGGAATCAGATTGACTACATCTGTGACAAGAGGCAATGGAAAACCTCAATATTTTCAGCCAAAACAAAGCCAGGACCTGATTGTGGAACAGACCACCAACTGCTCATATGCAAGTTCAAGTTGAAGTTGAAGACAATTAAAACAAGTCCACAAGAGCCAAAATATGACCTTGAATATATCCCTCCTGAATTCAGAGACCATCTAAAAAGTAGATTTGACACTCTGAACACCAACGACTGAAAACCAGAGGAATTGTGGGATGACATCAAGAACATCATCCCTGAAGAAAGCAAAAGGTCATTAAAATGACAGGAAAGGAAGAAAAGACCAAAATGGATGTCAGAAAAGACTCTGAAACTTGCCCTTAAATGAAGAATATCTAAAACAAATGGAAGAAATGACAAAATAAAAGCTGAATAAAAGATCAAAGAGCAGCTCAAGAAGACAAAGTCAATTATTATAATGAAATGGGCAAAGAACTTGAGTTAGACAACCAAAAGGGAAGAACCTGCTTGGCATTTCTCAAGCTGAAAGAATTGAAGAAAAAAGCCTTGAGTTGCAATATTGAAAGATTCTATGGGCAAAATAGTGAATGATGCAGGAAACATCAAAAGAAGATGGAAGGAATACCCAGAATCACTGTACCAAAAATAATTTGTTGATCTTCATCCATTTTAGGAGGTGGCATATGGTCAAGAACCAATGGTATTGAAGGGAGAAATGAAAGCTGCACTGAAGGAAGTAGCAAAAAACAAGACCCCAGGAATAGACAGAATACCCATTGATATGTTTCAACAAATGGATGCCACATTGGAGTCACCCACTTGGCTATGCCAAGGAATTTGGAGGACAGCTACTTGGCTAACTGACTGGAAGAGATCCATATTTGTATCAATTCAAAAGAAAGGTGATCCCTTTCCACAGAATGTGGAAATTATCTAACAATATCATTAATATTGCATGCAAATAAAATCTTACTGAAGATATTTCAAAACTGGTTGCAGCAGTATACTGACAGAGAAAATCCAGAAATGCAAGCTGGATTCAGAAGAAGACATGGAACAAGGGATATCATAGCTGATGTCAGATGGATATTGTCTGAAAGTAAAGAATACCAGAAAGCTGTTTACTTGTGCTTTAGTGACTGGGCAAAAGCATTCCATTGTGTGGATCAAAACAATTTATGGCTAACATTTAGAAGAATGGAAATTCCAGAACACTTAATTGTATTCATGAGGAACCTGTACATAGACCAGGAGGCTGTCATTCTAACAGAACAAGGGGACACTGCATGGTTTAAAATCAAGAAAGGAGTGTGTCTGGGTTGTATCCTTTCACCATATTTATTCAGTCTATATGTTGAGCAAATATTCTGACAAAGTGCATTATATGAAGAGGAACATGGCATCAAGATTGGAGGAAGACTCATTACCTACCTGCAATATGCTGACAACACAACTTTGCTTGCTGAAAGTGAGGAAGACTTAAAGCACTTACTGATGAAGATTGAAGAATACAGCCTACAGTATGGATTACACCTCTGTGTAAAGAAAACAAAAATCCTCACAATTGGACCCATAAACAGCATCATGATAAATGGAGAAAAGATTGAAGTTGTCAAAGACTTCATATTACTTGGTTCTATAATCAACAACAATATAGCAGCAGTCAAGACATGAGATGTATGTTGTTTTTGTTGTTATGTGCCGTCGAGTTGGACCTGGCTCATAGTGACCCCTCCTTGTGTTTCTGAAGTAGTATCACTTTGAAGTAGATTGCCCTATCTTCCTTCCAAGGAGTGGCTGGTGGGTTTGAACTGCCAGCCTTCTGGTTAGTAGAAATTAATGAGTAAGTTATTTAAATATGTTCTTAAAGCAAAAAAATCAAACCCACTGCTGTTGAGTTAGTTCCAACTCATAGCAACCCCTCCTTAGGTTCCAGAGGTGGTATCTCTTTGGAAGTAAATTGCTCAGTCTTCCTTCTGAGGAGTGGCTGGTGGGTTTGACCACCATCCTTCTGGTTAGCAGTCAGGCACTGAACCACCAGTTCTTAAATAGTCTCATTCCCTTACTTTCTCTACACATCAGAGAGAGTGAAAACTAAAATGTTTCTCCATTAAAAAAAAAAAAAAATCCATTGCATTTAATCTAAATCTATATAGCTTTTTAGGTTATTCAAGAACTTGTGTGAATATGCCTGTGCTCTCCATACTTATTTTTGTCCCCTAAAGCTGTGTCATGTTATACTCTAGGCATACTTAGCCACTTGCATATCTATAATAACCCAGGCATTTTTCCATTTCAGGGCTTTGAACATAGTATTATTTATTTCCAGAAAAAAAAAAAAAGTCTGCCTCATAGCCTTTCAATGCAAATCCATAATTACCCATGAGATTTGACAGGAAATGGTAAGAGAAAACATTGAGGCAGCATAAATTAGTTTGCTACACTAATCCTTACTATTTTCTCCATTCCCAATTTCTGTGTGTACTTTCTTGCTATGATATTATTCTATTATTTATCTATAAGTTTAGATTTTCTGGACTTAGATAGAAACTTCAGAGCCTATAGATGATAAATAATCTCTCCAGGTGAAAATCAAAGTTAATAGATCTGAATTATCTAGATAACTGCTAAAGAAATGTAAAATAAATTTAATTTAAATTATTTTTTTTTAATAGTGAAGGTAGGATTGGGGCTTGAGATTCTCATTTCCAACAAGATTCAGGTGATCCCAATGTTGCTGTTCCAAGTACCACACTTTGAGTAGCAAAGATTTAGAGTAATTTTTCTCAAAATTTGGTAATTTTAGATTCCCCTTAAACCTTTGTTAAATATAAAGGTTCTTGAGCCCCAAGACACAAAGATTGTAACCCCTTAGATCTGAAGTAGGTCCTGTTCTATCAAATTTTTTTAAAAACTCCTATTTTTGGATTAAAATTAGAGGAAAACTTATAAGCATTCTTATTCATTAGCAGTTTAGCCTTATCACTATATGGTCCTATTTACATAAATGATGAAATGAAGATGGATGCATTTTAATATCAGAGATGGATACTGTCATATTGAGGTAATATTCCTCTTTAATCCTGAAGGAGCTCTGGTAGCATAGTGCCTAAGGCACTTGACTGCTAACCAGAAGGCTGGCAGCTCAAACCATTAGCTACTCCTCGGAAGGAAGTTTGGGCAATCTACTTCTGTAGTGATCAGAAACTCAAGGAGGGGTCACTATGAGTCAGGGCAGACTTGATGGCACATAACAACAATAACAAAATATAGTGAATTTGAAATGGCGGTATACATTCCATTGTAGGAATTTAACTCAACTTATATAATCTTTTGGTGTTGGACATTTAGGGCATTTTCAATATTATACTGTTTTGAAAATGAATACTGCAATAAACATTTCATTCTAGAAATATATTGAGTTCAATATGCTCTATTATTTCAAACAATTAAGAGTTAAGCATGTTGTTGTTGTTGTTAAGTGATGTCAAGTTGAGCCTGACTCATAGCGACCCCTCCTTGAGTTTCTGAGGTGGTATCACTAGGGAGGTAGATTGCCCAACCTTCCTTCCGAGGAGTGGCTGGTGGGTTTGAACCATCAGGCTTGTGGTTAGCAGTCAAGTGCCTTAAGCACTATGCTACCAGAGTTAAGCATAGTTAATGTAATGAAGTTTAAGGGTTTGTGTGAAATAAGGTGAACAATTTATCATGGAACTATTTTAAGAAATAAAGGTCTCTGTAACACATGTTACAAAAAGGGGATATGAGTGAGTATATTGGTTAATAAATTGGCAAATATCAAGTTGGGTGCAAGAGATTATGTAGGGGAATCAGATGGAAAATGAGGGGCTGTTTAGTGGAAGAAGTAGGTGGAGAGAAGATGCAATTATAAAATATTAATTAGGGAGAATAAACAAAATTTACTTTTTTGTTGTTGTTGATGATTGCAGAAAGTGAAGGAGTTCTTTCCAGACATTGAATTTGATGTGGTTCTACAATATGTAGGCAAGGGAATACATGGACCAGGAACTTTTGAGGAAAGACTGGGAGTTACTTTTCAAAGTTAATAATATTTAAAAGAACATTGGGAGTCATTGTAATAGATTAAATCACCAGAAAAAATCCAACCAGTGATACAGGTAGAGGATCTAGGATAAGCCTTCAATATTTGATAACATTTAAAAGGAGATCAAGAATGAATTGCCAGAGAAATCAAAGAAAATAGGTTGTTTAGTTGTCTATAGAAAGGAGAAGGAAAATGGGAATACTTTACACATTTCCCCAAATGTTGACCTGGAGGGAATTTAATTACTTCGCTAATGAGAATCTTCTCCTCCCTTTTTTTCCCCTATAAAGACTGTCATTATTTACTACAATCACTTCTCATCCAAGTTAGGTATATTTTTTTCCTAGTTAATTTTTGAAAGGCCTTTTAGCCATTAGTCATCCAAGCTTCTGTCTTCTTTATGATATATTCCTGCTTCCAGTCTTGTTACAAGTGAAAGTAATTATACTATTGAAGGAATCATAATATTTTCATAAATAACCAAGAAATTAGAAATGTCTACACAAAACACCTATCAGAAGAACAGCAAACAGTTCTATCATAGCCAACTTCAGTTTAATGGAAATCACAATTGAGAAATAAATGAGAAAGACTGTTATATAGTTCCATAGAAGATATTTTTTGCTTTTCATGAAATGTTTCTCCTTGGTGAAAGAACCAAGATGCTGAAAGATAGCAATAACACAAAGAAATCATAAGCCTTTTATAATTCTTGGAGTGGAATTCTCCCAGGGAGGAAGCATATTTTATTATGTGTTAGTAATAGCTTTGCATAGAAATCGTCCACAAAAAAGTGACAGTGCATTAGAGGAGAGAGATCACTTATTGCACATGCTAAGTGAATCAGTTCTTTTTTTTTCTGTTTTTGCCCACATCTTCTACAACATTTCTTCATGAAATTTGCATTCAGTCTCCTTATGCAATAAGCAATTAAATTTCAAGTGACTAGGTCATATTTTTAAGCTGCAAAATGAGTTCAGGATGTAATTATTGTTTAAACTCTATTTTATCTTTTTAGCATATAATTGAATATGCATATTTAGACAGTCCCACCTCAAATTTAGAACAAGATTTATTCCTTTGTTTTTAAGAAATCAGTTGGAACAGGTGCATGTGGTTCTTATTTAACCTTACTTAACAGCAATAAAAGGCTTAAAGTCTTTTTAATGATTTAAGAACTGCACGTGAATCAAGTGAAAGTAATGTTGATGAAGAATTTATTATGATCAGGGGTTTATTCAGGAGATCTGGTGACAGAATAGTTAAAGTATTTGCCTGCTAACCAAATGGTCCACAATTTGAACCCATCAGCTACTCCATAGGAGAAAGATGTGGCAGTCTGTTTCCATAAAGATTATAGCTTTACAGCCTTGGAAATCCTTTGGGATATTTTTATTCTGTCCTACAGAGTCAGTATGAGTCAGAATTAACTAGATGGCAGTGTTTTTTTTTTGGGGGGAGAGGGATAAGTTTGGAGGTATTTGTTCAATTTCTTAAAAATATGGGGAAATTTATGTAACATTGAAGCAGTGTGTTCTAGTTACCTATTGCGTCTCTGACAAGGATATACCACAAATGGGATGGCTTAAACAAACAGAAATTTATTCTCTTGCGGTTTGGAGGGTTTAAGTCCAAGTTCAAAGTGCCAGCCTCTAGGAGCTGGGTGAAAGCCCCTCAATCTTGGGGTTCAGGTCTGCCTCCTGCTCCCAGCCCACTGGAGATCAAGGCATTTCTTCACTCAGACAGCTGCTGGCTGCTGAGGCTGACAAACCCAAAGTTGACAAATAAAAAGGCACAGTCCTGATGTTACCAACCCACATGGCAGGCCATTAATTTAAGTCCATTGTAAGTCGCAAGATAGGCAGAACATGGGAGGCTACTGAACAACGACATGGCTGCATGCAGGGTCCAAGTGTGCCATAAGCTAGAGACTATTCCCAAAGCTGCTTCTTGTATACGAGAAGCAGACCCCATCCCAAAGGCAGCTACTCAGTTGCTTGTGGTAGATCCCACCATGGAGTTGATTGCCTGTCTCATAATGGGGAATAATGACCACCAACTGCCCAGCCACTCAACCAGGCCCAGCCAAGCTGACACACAAACATAACCACCACACAGGGCTTCAAGGATGGTGGAACCCCGACCAAAGATGGTGGCCGACAACACCAGTTTGAACATGTGTAGCTCTCCACAGTCCTGCCAGTAATCCAATCTCACACATCAGGATCCTGAAAGGGCCCACTATGCCTCTTCCAAGTCTCCCACATCAGGGTTTCTGCCCATAATTTTTCCCATCTGTTTACTCTGACGAATTACCCACATTGTAAAAGTTTCAGTCAGCTAATATTTTGCTTGGCCGTAACAGAACCAGATCAAAGCCCTGCATCAAAAGACAAGGAAGAGTTGTCCTGAAATTTAATGCATTACCCAGGGAATGTTTGTAGTTAAAAATCTAAGAGAACAGTCTTACAATAAAAGACAATAGCTGACTCTGCATCTCTAATCACTCTTTTTAAAAGACAGTCAAATTTAAATTCTATATAATTGTGTCTACATCAACAATATTTATATTACAAAAGTAGTTAATTTAGCTACTTTAGACACCATCTAGTAACTTATTTAAATTTCATCCTACCTACTCTGTCCATATCCTTCCAATATACTTAGATATGTTTATTATTTTATCAGCTAATTTTGCAACTTAATTTTTTTTTTACATTTTATTTATTCTATAAACTTTAAAGAGGATATATTGTTATTGTTAGGTGTCATTGACTTGATTTTGATTTATAGCAAATCCATGTAACAAAGCAAAATTGCCCCAGAGGCTTTTCTAGGCTCCAAACTCTAAGGAGCAAATTGCCATATCTTTCTCCTATGAAGCTGCTAGGTGAGTTCAAACCAACCACTTTTTTGGTTAGCATCTGAGCACTTAGCTATTGTCCCATCAGAGCTCCTAAAGAGAATATATTTGTTTCTTATTTTGTTGCAGAGGATATTTATTAGCACAAGTGTTAGCATTCAAAATGTGTAACAACCTATATAATATAGAAATTAATTTAGAATGGACTCTGATTTCTTAATAAATCAGGATAAATACAGACCTTGAATAGTCTGATGGTAGGTACACCCTCCAAACTTCCTTTTGGCATGTCTCTTCACTTTGGAACTCCCAATCTCTGTCCTTTCCATTTTGCTCTTTGTTATTGCTGTTGTTAGGTGCCATTGAGTTGCTTCTGACTTGTAATGAACCTGTGTACAACAGAATGAAACTTTGCTCATTCCTGTGCCAACCTAACAATCCTTGCTATACCTGAACCCATTGTTGTAGCCAACTCAGGCCATTGTTGAAGGCCTTTCCCCTTTTTCATTGACCCTCCACTGTACCAAGCATGACTGATTACTTTTGTTGATCTTTTGAAGCTGTCCCCCACCTCCCCCAGAAATGACTCTCAAACTTAGTTACGTAAGATACAAATGTGGAACACTTTTACAAATAGGCTGATACTTGGATCCTGACTCTTAGGATCCTAATTAGTTGCTTTGGAGACATAGCTACAAACTGTTGTTGTTGTTGTTGTTAGATATTGTCAAGTCAGCTCCAACTCATAGCGACCCTATCTACAACAGAATGAAACAGTGCCAGTCTTTCACCATCCTCACAATCCTTGTATGCTTGAGCCCATCACTGCAGCCACTGTGTGAGTCCATCTCATTGAGGGTCTTCCCTTTTTTCCACTGGCCCTCTACTTTACCAAGCATGCTATCCTTCTCTAGGGAAGGGTCCCTTCTCGTAACATGACCAAAGTAGGTGACAGAAGTATGGCCATCCTTGCTTCTAAGGAGCATTCTGGGTACACTTCTTCCAGGATATATTTATTCATTCTTCTGGCAGTCAATGGTATTTTCAGTATTATTCACCAACACCACAACTCCAAGACATCAACTCTTCTTCAGTCTTCATTATTCATTGTCCAGTTTTCACGTGCATATAAGGCAATTGAAAACATCATGGCTTATATTATCCACTCCTTAATTTTCAAAGTGATGTATAAGCTTCTGAACACATTAGAGAGGTCTTTTGTAGCATATATACCCAGTGGAATACATCATTTGATTTTCTTGACTGCTGCTTCCATCGGTGTTGATTGTGAATCCAAATAAAATGAAATTCCTAACAATTGCAACTTTTTCTTCACTGCAGCTTGGAATTCTTCCTTCAATACTGTTTGTGATAGTTGGAGTTGTGTGTCATCTTGGCTGGGCCACAATTCTGAGTGGTTTAAGCAGTTATGATGAGGGTTATTCCCTGATGAGATCAGATGTATATGTTTTGATCAGCCAATCAGTTGAAAGGGAGTTTCCCTAAGGGTGTGGTCTGCTTCCAATATATTTATGGACATCCTGCTAAAATGAGACACTCTTCTGTGGATCTGGATCATGTTGTATGGCCTACAACTGCCATGAGCAAACAATCCACCATTTGGCCTGGTGATCTTGGATTCATCATTTATTGGTGCCGACAGCCAGTATACTGCCTGCCAACCTTAAGCTCACTCATCAGCCCCTGCAGATGCATGAGTCAGGAAAAGCCTCCAGCTTGACATTTGATCTAAGAGCTTTGGACTTGTCACCTTCCATAAGTGTGTGAGCCATTTGCCTAAGATAACTTTCTTTTTTTTTTTCTCTCTCTCTGTATATGTAAGCTTTACTGGGTTTGCTTCTCTAGAAAACTCAGACTAAGATATTTGGTACTAGGAGTGGTTCTACAGTGACAAAATCATAAGGAAGGGCTTCCTAAATTAGTTCTCACCAATTCTGTGTTGGTTCTACAATTTGATTAATCATAGAGGCACTGGTGACTGTGTCTCCACTAGTAAAGAGGGCCTTGCTAATCTGTGGCATGAGGTGGCAACATTAATACGAAAAATAGCACCACCAATAGATCAAGAACTTTTGAGAAGTAAGGGTCTGCGTGATCGCATATTTGATACTTTTCTTCAATTTTGTCTGCATGAGGAGTATAAGGAAGCTAGTTGGTTGGTCCTACTTATGCTAGACAAAGTGGTGAAAAAGCAAGATGATTTCAGGGTTGCTGAGTCACAGCTCATGTGCCATATAAAAGATCTCAATGTTTCTAGTTGTGGCCTGAAATAAAATTTTATTTCTTCTAGGAACAGAGCAGATATTGCCAAAAAACAAACACAGAGTCTTATTGTAAGGGTGGCTGAATTACAAAGCTAATTGAGTTGCCAACCCAGAATGCTATATGAAGTTAAAGTGAGGGCATTGATTGTGAAAAAATGAGATTCTGAAACCTGGAATGCAGCCATATGGTCAGACAGTCAGGATTATAAGGATACCAAGCCTGCAAATTCTTTTGAATCCCTCCCATCTGAAATGATTAATGTAAAACCATTATCCCTTCCACCTCTGCTTGATGGGA
Source organism: Orycteropus afer afer (assembly GCF_000298275.1). NCBI lineage: Eukaryota > Metazoa > Chordata > Mammalia > Tubulidentata > Orycteropodidae > Orycteropus > Orycteropus afer. Next base: position 690,500 of record NW_006922208.1, read on the forward strand.
TTCACCCAACTGTTCCTGCTGGGTCATTGCCTGAGGTAGATGCCATGGAAGACATTGCTGAATGTTTTCAGGAACTGTCCCAACCCATTGTTTCTGCTAGACCTACAACTAAACTTAAGTCCAAGCAAGCCCCAAAAGGTGAAATACAAAGTGTGACTGAGGAAGTAGTACATTTCACCCCAAAAGACCTACTTGATTTTGCTAACATGCACAGACAGAAACCCGGAGAATACATATCAGAATGGGTACTGAGGGTGTGGGATAATGGTGCAAGGAATAGAACATTGAATCAGTCTGAGTTTATTGATTTAGGCCCACTAAGTACAGATTTTTCTTTCAATGTTTCAGCTTGAGATGTTAGGAAAAGATCTAATTGTTTATTTGACTGGCTTACTGAAGCATGGATCATGCAGTGGCCTACCTTAAGTCAAGTTGAATTACCGGAACTGCCTTTGTATAATGTAGAAGACAGTAGCCAGAGGCTTAGGGAAACTGTCATGTTAGAAGGGATTTATCACAGATTAGACCCTTAGAGCCACAAAAGGACAGCCCAGAGGACATACCTTTCAACACTATGGCAAGGAACAAGTTTGTGAGGGGAGCCCCAGTATCCTTAAAGACTGCTATGATTGCTATTTTAAGTAAACCAGATTTGACAGTGGGAACTGCCCTAATTGAACTAAGACACTTAACTATGATGAGGTTGATTGAACCCCATGATAGTGGGGAACAAGTGGCAGCACTTAATCAACAAAGACAAGGTGGGTATAGTTACATTAATGGGCAGCAGAGTCAAAACAGTAATCAGAGTCCTCTGACTCCAGTGGAATTATGCCATTGGCTACTTAGTCATGGTGTTCCTAGGAGTCAAATACATGACAAACATACTAAATATTTACTTTATCTGTATAAACAGAAGAATTCTAAGTCACATGAACAGCAGCCAAATTGAATAGCCAAAATACAAAGTCCAGTCTCTCAATCAATCCCCATACTTGAGTCAGTTTATAGACCCACAACCCCTTGAATGAAGAGGAGGCTGGGTCCCCTTGAGGAAGAACCCTACTACATTGCCAAATACTATCATTCTCCCAGCCTTCCCCAAAGATATCTGAAACCTTTTACCAGAGCAACTGTTCATTGGGGAAAATGAAATAATCAGACTTTTCAAGCATTACTGGACACTGGCCCTGAACTGACAACTAATTCCAGGACATTAATTCCAACTAATTTCAAAGTGTCACCATGGCCCACCAGTCAGAGAGGAGGCATATGGAGATCAAGTTATTGATGGAGTCTTAGCTCAGGTACATCTCACAGTGGGTCCATGGGGTCCCCAAACACTTCCTGTAGTGATTTCCCCAGTTCCAGAATGCAGAATTCAAATAAATATACTGACCTATTGGCAGAATTCCTACACTGGTCTCAAACATGTGGGACAAAGACTATTATGGTAGGAAAAGCCAAGTGGAACCCATTTGAACTGCCTCTACCTAGAAAAATAGTAAACCAAAAGCAATACCACATCCCTGGCAGAGATTACTGCCACTATCAAGGACTTGAAGGATGCAGAGGGGGTGATTCCCACCACATCCCCATTTAATTTGCCTATTTGTCCTGTGTATAAAAAAAAAAAAAAGGAAAAAGAAAAATAGAAAACAGATGGATCTTGTTACATTGCTGGAGCAAATTAGTGCATCTGCTGGTACTTGATATGGAGCTATTGATCTGGCCGATGCCTTTTCCTCAATACCAATTTCGAAGGCCCATCAGAAATAGTTTGCCTTCAGCTGTCAAGGCCAACAATATACTTTCACAGTGCTTCCTCAAGGGTATATCAATACCCAGCACTATGTCGTAATTTAGTCTATAGGGATCTTGATCATCTTTCCCTTCAACAAGACATTACACTGTGATCACATTATATTGATGACATTATGCTGATTGGACCTAGTAAGGAAGAAATATCCATGACTCTGGACTTGTTGGTGAGATATCTGCTCACTAGAGGTTGAGAAATTAACCATACAAAAATTTTGGCACCTTCCACTTCAGTGAAATTTCTAGGGGTCCAGTGATTTGGGGCATGTTGAGATATTCCTATTAAAGTGAAGGATAAGTTTTATTATGTCTAGCTTCCCCCACAACTAAAAAGGAGGCACAAAATTTGGTTGGCCTCTTTGGATTTTGGAGGCAACATATCTCCCATTTGGGTGTGTTGCTTCAGCATCTTTATCAAGTCAATCAGAAAGGTGATAGTTTTGAGTGGGGCCCAGAACAATAGAAGGCTCTGCAACAGGTTCAGGCTGCCATGCAAGCTGCTCTGCCACTTGGGCCATATGATCTTATTGATCCAATGGTGATTGAAATGTTTGTAGCAGACAGAGATGCTGTTTGGAGTCTTTGGCAGGTCCCTGTTGGTGAATTGCAATGCAGACTCTTGGGATTTTGGAGCAAAGCCCTGTCATCCTCGGCAGATAACTACTCTCTCTTTGAGAAACAGCTTTTGGCTTGTTAGTGGGCTTTAGTAGAGACTGAGTGCTGAACTATGGGCCACCAAGTCACCATGAGGCCTGAGATGCCCATCATGAATTGGGTATAGTCTGACATACAGAGTCATAAATTTAGACATGCAGAACATCACTCTGTCTTTCAATGGAAGTGATATATAAGAGATCAGGCTCAAGCAGGACCTGGAGGCACAAGTAATCTGCACATGGAAGTGGCCCAAATGCTTATAGTCTCCATTCCAGTCACATTATCTTTTTCCTTCCAGTCTGCACCTATGGCCTCATGGGGGTTCCTTATGATCAGTTGACTGAAGAAGAGAAAACTCATGCCTGGTTTACAGATATTTCTGTGTGAAATGCAGGCACCACTAGAAAGCAGACAGCAGCAGCACTGCAGCTCCATCCTAGGACTTCCCTGAAGGACAGTGGTGAAGGGAAATCTTCCCAATGGGCAAAACTTCGAGCCATGCATCTGGCTGTTCACTTTGCATGGAACAAGAAATGGACAGATGTACAATTGTATATGGATTCATGGGTTGTGGCTAAAGGTTTGGCCATATGGTCTGGAACTTGGAAGGAGTGTGATTGGAAAATTGGTGACAGGAATGTATGGGGAAAAGGTATGTGGATAGGTCACTCTGAATGGGCCAAAGGAGTAAAGATATGTGTGTCTCATGTGAATGCCCACCAAATGGTGACCTCAGCAGAGGAGGACTTTAACAATCAGGTGGATAGGAAAACATGTTCAGGGGAAACAAGTCATTCTTTTTCCCTAGCTAGTCCTGTCATTGCTCAATAGGCTCATGAACAAAATGGCCATGGTAGCAGGGATGAATGCTATGTATGTGCTGAGCAACATGGACTTCCACTTACCAAGGCTGGTTAGGTGACTGCCATTGCTGAGTGCCCAATCTGCCAGCAGTAGAGACCAACAGTTAATCCATGATATGGAACAAATCATCAGGGTAATCAGCCAGCAACTCGGTGGCAATTTGATTACATTGGGCCATTTCCATCATGGAAAGGACAGCGTTTTGTTCTTACTGGAATAGATATTTATTCTGGATAAGGATTTGGCTTCTCCTCATTCAATGGTTCTGCCAAAACTATTGTCCATCAATTTATAAAATGCCTTACCCACCATCATGGTATCCCACACAGCATTGCTTCAGATCAAGGGACTCCTTTCACAGCAAATGAAGTATGACAATGGGCCTGTGCTCATGGAATTCACTGGTCTTACCATGTTCCCGATCACCCTAAGCAGCTGGCTTCATGGAACAATGAAATGAGCTACTAAAAACACAATTGTGGTGCCAGCTAGGTGGCAATACCTTGAAAGGTTGGGGCAATGTCTTCCAGGAGCCTTTATATGATCTAAATCTGTGTCCAATATATGGTTTCTCCAATAGCCTGGATTCACAGGTCTAGGAACCAAGGGGTGGAAACGAGAGTGGTACTACTCACTATTACCCCTAGTGATCCAGTCAAAAAATGTTTCCTTCCTGTCCCTGCTACTCTGTGCTCTGCAGGTCTGGAAATCTTAGGCCAAAAGGAAGAACATTCCCACTTGGAGACACAACACTGACTGCATTTAACTGGAAATTAAGAATGCCACCCAGCCATTGTGGCTTCCTCATGCCTGTGGATCAACAGACAAAAAGGGCATTACTGTACTAGCTGATGTTATAGATCCTGATAACCAAGAGGAAATTAGATTATCATTATATAATAGTGGTAAAGAAGAATATGTATGGAATACCGGAGATTCTTTAGGACATCTCTTAGTACTACCATGCCTTGTGTATGAAGTCAATGGAAAATTACAGCAACCCAATCCTTATATGATTAATAATGGCCCAAAACTTCAGGAATTAAGTTTGGGGTTACCCCAGCAGGCAAAGAACCACGACCAGCTGAGGTGCTTGGTGAGGGTAAGGAAAACACAGAATGGGTGATGGAAGAGGGTAGTTCTGAATATCAGCTATAACCACGTTACCAGTTGCAGAAATGAAGACTGTGATTGTTATATTTCTTCAATATATATGTGCATCAAATATTTTTGTTTTCTTCTGTTATGAACTATGAAATGTAAACAGAATCACTGTGTTTTGGTTGTGGGTGTGCTAATGTATTATGCCAGGCGAAAATATAACTTTATAATCATCCTTACTTAGAGATTTTATGTGGTTAAGGAGATGTGTACAACTGCCAAGTTGACAAGGGGTGGACTGTAACAGTTGAAGTTGTGTGTCAACTAGGCTGGACCACAATTCTGAGTGGTTTAAGCAGTTGTGATGTGGGTTATTCCCATGATGAGACAAAATGTATAAGTTTTGAACAGCCAATCCATTGAAAGGGAGTTTCCTTAGGGGTATGGCCTGCTTCAAATATGTTTATGAACATCCTCGGAAAATGAGACACTCTTCTGTGGATCTGGATTCTGCTGTGCTGCCTACAAGTGTCCGTGAGTAAACAATCCACCATTTGGCTTGGTGATCTTGGATTTGTTATTCATTGGAGTTAACAGCCTGTATACTTGCTGCCAACCTTGAGCTTGTCAACCACTGCTGCTGCATGAGTCAGGAAAAGCCTCCAACTTGATGTTTGATCCAAGAACTTGGGACTTGCCAGCTTATATAACTGTCTGAGCCATTTCCTTTGATAAATTTCTCTCTCTCTCTCTCTCTCTCTCTCTCTCTATATATATATATATATATATATATATATATATATATATATATATATATATAAGATTTACTGGTTTTGCTTCTCTAGAGAAACCAGCCTAATGCCTAACACACCATTGGTTCTTGATCATACACTACCTCTTGAAATACTTGAACATCAAATAATTATATTTGGTACAGTGACTGTGTATTCCTTCCATCTTCTTGGATGCTTCCTGCATCATTCAATATTTTGCCTTAGAATCCTACAATATTGCAACTCAAGGCTTGAATTTTCCTTCAATTCTTTCAGCTTCAGAACTGCCAAGCGTATTCTTCCCAAGCCAAGAAGTACTGATCTATAATTCATTTATACATTGTAAAATCAAATAAAAAATATTTCTAATACTGTTTATATAAATCATATTCATGTCCAATAATTCCTTTTTTCATGTGGAGAGTGATGTGTGTATGTGTGTTTATTATTTGACTATTTTGCACACAGTTAATGTGTTCTCAAATTTCCATTTAATCAGCTATGCTGTTGAGGCATTTGTTTTGCTTTGTATTTTTTCTGGAGACCTCTACTAACTATTGGTCCTGTTCACCTAATCTTCCTATATAAAAATGTTTTTCAATTGAAATGGGAATTATTACAGAGAAGCTGATGTTCTTAAAAATACAAAGGCATTCCTGCTTGCCCATGGCTGCATGGACGATTTCACTGGTGGCTTATGACTAAAAAGGGAAACAACAAAGAAGGAGACAAACTGAGCTGTGGACTTTTGGCAGTCTGAAGGGTGTAGCCATTTTGAATATTTACAAACAGCAGTTGGGTGCAGCCATTTTGACTGTTAACAAGAGGAGGCCATTTTGGGTATTTAAAGTGACAGCATTCTCATTCAGATCCCAGGGACCTAAGAATAGGCTCTGCTTGCCAAAGACAGTATGGACATATGGGAGGCTGACAACTGGAAAGGAGAAAAGTGGTGAGAGCATTAGTGCTGCCAACTAGTGAATAGAGAAGCACAGTACCTGCCTACTCAAATACATCCAAACAAAAGAAATAAAATGAAAATCTTGGGAGAATCCCTCCAACATGCAATCACCAATTAAATATAAACACAAAAATGTTACAATGTCTCAGAGACAACAGACCATCACAGTCCACACAATGAAGCAAGATAAAGCAGTAGAAACACGGAACCAGAATATAGACCCAGAACATACCTCTGAGACAGAAGCAGCTTTGAAACTCCCTAATAAGTAATTCAAAAGAATTATATTTAGGTACCTTCGATGGATTGAAAGACAGATCAAGGAAAACACTGAAAAAATTGAGGAAAACACAGAGGAAATCTTAGAACAATTTCAGAAGACCATGCAAGAACAAAATAACAAAATAAATGAAAAAAATTAAAAACTATACAAAATCTCCAGATAGAAATACAGAAGATTAATACTAAATTCTCAGAAATAGATAGCACATTGAATGTGCAAAGGAGTAGAATTGAATCAATTGAAGACAGAATTAGTGGTTGAAGACAAATCCTTAATACTTCTTTGGAAAGGGATCAATCAGAAAAAATGATTAAAATAAAATGAAGAAAGCCTAAGATTCATGTGACATACCATCAAAAGAAATAACCTACATGTAATCAGAATTCCAGAACAAAAAGAGACAAAATCACAGAGAAAATAGTTAAAGATTAGTATGGATCTTATGTACTAGTAAATTAGTAATTTTATAATTAACTGAAAATAATATAATACATAATAAGGCATGATAAACCATTCCATGATATGATGAAAGATGAGAATATATCCATTTCAGAAGTCCAAAGAACCCCAAACAGGATAGACTCTGAAAGAAAATCACCAAGATACGTCATCATCAAACTCATCAAAAACAAATACAAAGAAACAATACTGAAAGCAGTGTGGGAGAAACTAAAATACAAAGGGATTTTTCCTTTGTCCAGTTATGCTGAAGAGACCTCTTACTGTGACCTTGATCTTGTTTATGGAACATTTTATTCTCTGAAGTATTTGAAGGTTTCTGTATTTCATTAGATGGATCCCTGCTGGTACGGTGGTTAAAATGTTTAGCTACTCACCTGAAAGTCAAGGCTTTGAACTCATCAGCCAACTCCATGGGAGAAAGATGTAGCAGTTGACTTCTATGAAGATTTACAGCTTTAGAAATCCTATGGAGCAGTTGTACTGTGTCTTATAGGGTCACTATGAGATGGAATTAACTGTACAATAATGGGTGCATTATTAGTATTATAAAATTTAATAATATATGTCAATGTGTAGATATTAAGAAAAAGTCTTCGTCCTGTGCTCTTGACAATCTCCTGAAATCTAAAGACTGTTGCAGCTTGAAAAGTACCTTGGATCATCCTCTTCCTTTCATTCTGCCTTCAATTTTCATTCTTCTCTCTTTCTAAAGTATGTATTTGTAATATATGACAGAGGTACATATTTTGAAAGATGTTGATTTACAGATTTGTTTATTTTCTATTAAACCTCCATTTGCATTCTCACCCTTCTACTGATCGTTGTTCTCTATTACCCACTGCTATTTTTGAGGGTTGAGTTTCAGGAGCAATCCAAGAACAGTTCAGTTTGTCCCTCCAGTGTAATGTCCTTCTTATGTACTGTAGAGTTTCATCCACTGTTCTTCATCAAATACTGATATTCCAAAAGTTTTCTGTGATAATCATGGATGTTGACAGTGTATCTCTCTCCCATTTTGACTATGCCCTTCCTTCCTTCTTCCTTTTGTAATCTTATCCCCTTTTCCACCTCCCCTTCTGCTTTTCCTCTCCTGCTCTTTTTCTTCTTCTTCTTTATTCTCTATTAATGGCTTATTGGCAGATTCTTTGGAGAAAAAGGAAATAAATCCATGCAGCTATCACATTACCTTTGAAGAACAGTCAATTTATTCTAAAATACTTCATCATGACATTAATTATTTATTTTTAATATTATTCTGCAGGAAGAATAATTATGTACTTGTTATATAAGTGTTGAGTTTCTTTTATATTTTGCCAGGTAATAAACTATATATAAGTAAGATTAAACTGCTGGATTCCCTCTGGTCTTTCTTGCATTCCTTTGTTCTTTCTATTTCCTGAAGTTCCTACATTCTTTCTCACATACCTTTTATTCAGCCATACTTACTGAGCATTTCTCTACTACTTATTTCACAGACTCTACACATACAATTTTGTATTATTTTCTTGGAGGAGGCATATATATATTATTTTTGTATCCCATGTTCAGGATGATCACTCTACAGTCTTTTTAATGTGATAGAGGTATTTAATTTAATGTAGTGTAGCAAAAGGATCAGTTAGTATGAAATGAGAAATCCTTCATATCAGTGTTGAAGCTATCATACATATCATTCTATGAATTTAGGTAAGTTATTAAAACTCTCTGAAACGCATATCAGTGATTTGTAAAATAGGGTTAAGAATATATTCTCACTGGCTATTTTATAAGAGAGATCTGTTGTTGTTGTTGTTATGTGCCATCGAGTCAGCCCTGACTCATAGCGACCCCTCCTTGGGTTTCCGAGGCAGTATCACTACGGAAGTAGGATTGCCCAACCTTCCTTCCGAGGAGTGGCTGGTGGGTTTGAACCACCAGCCTTCTGGTTAGCAGTCAAGTGCCTTAGCCACTATGCTACCAGAGCTCCCAAGAGATCTAGAAACCTTAAAAATGTATCAAAGGACAACATTAGCAAATGACAAGAAATAATTTCATATGGATAGTATTTTATTCTAAAAAGTAACATTCTAGCTTTGTGCTGAAATTCATAAGAAACAATCATTAAAAATTAAAAAAAAATACATTTGACAAACTTTCATTTTCCTAGGAATCACTTGTTTATATTTGAAGATGCTTTCTAGAAGAGTGCACAAGTGATTTAAATTATTTTCCTCCCATATTCTGTGACAAGTCTGTAAATTGTTGCATTGATCTGCAGGAGGTCAGTGTATTTTATAAGCTATTAGATCAGACAATGCATAAATATAAATCTTGAGAGGATTTTAAATGAAAACACAAAAAGCTTCTTTTATATGTTTTCCATTATAACCAGCACTGTTTAATTGATTAATTAGCTTTTCAATGTATGGAGTTATTTTATTTATATACTCTACTTTTGAAACTGTGTTTATGGAGGATTTCTTTTTCTTAGCAGATCAAATCCTGTGTATAAAGCAATGGTGCAGGATGGAAGAACAACAATATTTTAGGTGAGTGGTTTTCAATTAATCAGTCCAGGAGAAGATGATATGAATTGGAAATTTCTAGGTTTAAAGACTATCTGATGAGTTTGGACAAAAGACGTATTATCTACTAAATACTTTTAGCACCTGAGTCAGATACTGTGAAAGCAAATACTTATCTTCTAAACCCACTATCACAGATCTCATTAACTCTAAGTCAATTAATTTTTTACAGTAGTGTAGTATTTCAGAATATTTTCACTATAGTTCATTATAAACATGACAGATGACTTCAAGATATGTAGGTGTTTTTCATGTTAAATTATAAAGTCTAGTATCTTCATTGGTCCAGTGATAGTTTTTCTTTGACCCATGTTTTAATAAATTTATTATTGTATGCATAAAGAACATTTTTTTCCACTCTTGTCATTATGTCATTATGCCAAGAGAGCTCAAATGTTTGTCTAGAACCAATTAACAAAATAGAACCATAAAATAACTCTTCCTAGGTAACACATAGTAAGATGGATCTGAAGAATCTAGTAAAATTTATAAAAACTGTGCCACAATATCATCAACATGAAATTCAAATAATTTCTGGACTCCAAGAATACCAAAAAGTGTCAAGAACTGGGTGGAAATGCATTTGTGAGCCTTAAGAACTTTCTGTCTAATAATCAATAAAAAAAAATCAATGTAAGATTATTTTATTTTACATTATGATTTTAATAAATACACACTCAATTAGACTATTTTACTTTTATTTTATTGCTCCTGAAGGTATTGCCATACAACATGAGCCATGGTTGAATGAAAATTGGGTAAACTCAGTCTGCCTCAGAAGGAGGAGGATAGAAGTGGGCTTTATTATCTGTAGGTTCCATAGAATCTGTAGGTTCCATAGGTTCCATGGTAACATCTCCTTTCTTTTGAGAGTTTCATTTATTTGTGAATAATAGTAGTAAGTATTTTGACTTTTTATGAGAAAAATGGATATAGCTGTGAATCTTCACAATCACCAACAGATATGCCAAAGTGTTTCACTCTTAATTTAATTCCACAGATTGAAAAAATATATTCTATGACTAAACTACTTATGTCATAATAACCAAATGCCATAAATTTAGATTTCAACTAACTAATTATATCAGTAGTCTTAAAACTGCCTTAAGGGGTCTCACTCTAAAAAAGTCTTAGATAAATTATCTTGGTATTTTTACCTGTTAATGGAAGAATTTCAGAATACAGCAGTGTAAAAAACAAGCTGCAAAAAGACAATTGGAAAGAGTAATGAACTCTGCATTTACAATGATTCCTTAAAAAAGGATGACTTTAAACCTAATTCATAAATATCTTCCACAAATAATCTTTCATGTTCTTTCACCTTCTGGTTATTTTGTAATTGAGGTGACCCTCAGGGAATTTTGGAAGACATATTCAGAAGATGGTAGAGCTTTAGTCACTCTGGGTTCCTAAATGGCTACATGGAGGAGGCTACCACACTGACTGGTTCACCCACTCAGTATGCTAAGAAGAGTGAGAAATTAACCTTGATTGAGTTAAGTCACTGATACATTGTAATTTATTTATTCTTCCTTTGCCCCAACTCATAAAATCCTTATAAAAGTGAAGAAAGAAAAATATATGGGATATACAGGAGTGTATCGAAAAGGACATGTTAATTAACTTCATAGATGGTGGCTAAAGTTTGGGCCTAAGATTACATCCTCCAATATAAGAATGGTTCAATAAATTATATTAATGCTATGTAATAGGTTATTAAACATAATGAGATAAATGATCTGGAAAATAGACATGATATATTTTTAATTATAAAGGGAAGAAGTGCATATCAGTATTGGTAAATGCTTATAAAAGCAAAGTGAACTACTAATAATGATTACCTAAGAGTATAAGAGGGAGATTAATTGATTTGACTTGATGCATTAAGCATCTTCATAAAAACCTACAATAAAAAATAACTTTTCAGTGATTGTTCAATGCACATGTTCTTTCATTCTCCTACTAATCTGCAGGAAATTCCAGTGTTCTGCAACAGATTCCCTTATATGTATATAGCCTTGAAAGAGACAAAGCAAGCAAAGTGACAGTAAATTTTCTTATTTACATTCATGTATATGGTGATTTTAGGTAATTTTACTAAAATTTCCTTATAGCAAAATTAGGTAATTTTAAAATTTAATATCCATCCAATCCTAAAAAGTTAATTGTAAGATCTGAACTCAAAGTATGTAGTTTAAGTTTCTGTTAGTGAAGAAGTCAACATACCTGGGCATAGGTGAATTTCCTTTGATTTTAAAAAAATAGAGTTAAATGATATTAATACTCCCCATTAATTGTGTGGATCTTATGTACTAGTAAAATAGTAATTTTATAATTAGCTGAAAATGATATAATATACAATAAGTCATGATAGAATATTGAAATTCCGAACAAATATATTTATTCGTGATTTTACACCACTGAGAAATACATTTAGTTCTATAAAATTTCAACTAGTTAAACATAGTTGTTGTTGGTGGTATGTGCCATCAAGTCAGACCTGACTCGGAGGCAGCATTGCTACGGAAGTAGATTGCCCAACCCCTGAGGAGTGGCTGGTGAGTTTGAACTACCAGAATTCTGGTTAGTAGTCAAGTGCCTTAGGCACTATGCTACCAGAGCTCTCCTATGCTACCAGAGCTCCCAACATAGGGCCATACCTAATTGTTTTTATAATATATACCGGTACATTTCAAAAAAGCATAAATCAACCGTTTAAATCAAATACAAATACTGTAGTTTCCCTCTCTAAATGCAAATCTTGCCTTTTCTTCTTATTTACATGTATATATCTTCCTTTCTCAATTAACCTAACATTCTTACTTAAAATAGCAATTTAGATTGGGCCACTTTATTGTTCTTGTGATTGTTAAACTCTTTTGAAGGTCTTCAGATTCAGTCGGGAATTGTATAACAAGATTATCCAAGAAAACTTCAGAAACAAAAAGTACAATTTATAAATTGAATATTTTATGTTCCTAGTCTCCTTATCTATTTTTCTTTCACTCATTTTTTGCTGGTTTAGAAATATTTGTTAGACACAGAGAATGAGTGTCCCTTATATAATAGAATAGGTCATTCCTCTCAAAATTTGAGACATGTAAGAAGCTAATTTGCTTGAAAATACCTTTCACGCTCTTGTTAGCTACCTTTGAGTGTACTCCAGATTCAGGGTGACTCCATGGACAATGGAACAAAACTATGTCTAGACCTGCACCATTCCCATAAATGTTATAGATCAGACTATATGATGCATAAGGTTTTCATTGACAGATTTTCAGGAGATTCCCAGCATTTTCATCTTAGTGTGGAAGTATTGACACATGGGGAATGCCAGGAATCAAACTGAGTCTACCTCATGGAAGGCAAGAGTTCTATCACTGAATCACTGTGGCTACCTTTCACACTTGTTGCTGTTCATTCAGCTCCATAAATTCCTGATATCTATACCAATAAAACCCGTCTTTAATTAATTCATCATTTCCAACAACAAACATTAAAAAGGCTATGTTTTGACTTGGGATATTAACATGCAGATAGAAATAAACTATACACTTTTTTTTTTTTTTTTTAATGTATGATAGATCAATGATGGTAAAAAGGGAACTTTAAGTTTTGAAGAAGTTTAAGAAAGCTGTGTGCTTTCATTCACTCTGGAATGGGTCATCACATGTGAACAAATTAATCAAGGCACTGAAATTAAACAGATGGGAGTTTGAAGAAATACCAGACAAGCATTATTCCTTTTAGCTTTGTGTTGTTTTTTATTTTCTCCAATGGACAATTTTGATATTTTAAATGTGTATTTAAGAATACTTTAAATTTTGTGATATACATAGAATATTTAGTATGGACTAGGGACTTGACATATATTTTTCAATTTAACATTCATGAATAGAAACTTCATAGATTCCCTTTCTCCTGAGGAAAAAAATCAAAATTCTATCACTAGCTAGAATGTCTTAAGCCAGGATTTCTCAAGTTTTTATTAATTTCACTATATTTGTTTTCATTAAATTATTTCATAATTCTGCTAGTAGCTTACTGAAATATAACAAGGAATTAAAAAAAAAAAAAAAAAAACTACTATATTGTATT
>NW_006922208.1:705039-705725 GCF_000298275.1 Orycteropus afer afer
TGTAATTGAAATAGTGGCCTGCCATATTGTTTGAGAATCTTGAGACTGTGCCATATTATTTGCCAACCTTGGATTTGTCAGCCTCAGTAGCCGGCAGCTGCCTCAGTGAAGAAATGCCTCCAGCTTCAGTGAGCCAGAAGCATGAGGCAGAGCTGAAGCTGAAAGTCAAGGATACTTTACCCAGCCACTATAGCTTGGCCTTTGCACTCACACTTCTGACTTCCAAAACTGCAAATGAAAGCATTCCTATTTGTTAAAAAATCTACTCATTTGTGGTGTTTTTTATTAGAGCTGCACTACACAACCAAAACAGAATTAGGTATACCACAATTTGTTTTTGCATTCATTTGTTGATGGAAGTTTGAGTTCTTTCTAGTTTTTGACTATTAAAAGTAAAACAGTATGACCATTTGCATACACGTCTTTTTGGGAAATATGATTTTTGTTTATCTTTTATAAATAAATACCTAGTACAATAATTGCTGGGTCATATTGAACATATATGTTTAACTTTCTAAGAAATTACTTAAAACTTTTCCAAAGTAGTTGTGCCATTTCACATTCACATCCAACATAGGAGACCTCCAGTTCTCCACATCCTTGCCAGCACTTGGGACAGTATTTTTAATTTTAGCTGTTCTGGACAGTGCTTAGCAGATTGAAATGTGGTTTTAAGTTACATTTTT
>NW_006922208.1:709185-714166 GCF_000298275.1 Orycteropus afer afer
TGACACGGTGGCTGTGATGATGGGCTCAAGTATAGCAGGGATTGTGGGGCTGGCGCGGGATCAGGCAGTGTTTCGTTCTGCTGTGCATGGGGTCTCTATGAGTCAAAAATGACTCGACAGCACTTAACAACAACAACATTCATTCTTTATTTTGCCACCCAAATAACTTCTGCAGTTTTGTTCAAAATATTCCCCAATTAAAAAAAAAAAAATAGAATACTGGTTTTACTGAGCTACAGGCAGCATACAAATCCTTTGTTGAAAGCATTATGTGTGTGTGTGTGTGTGAATGCATTCATGCATGTGTGTATGTTCTGCTAGTCCATGGCTCATCTTTTCATTTTTTAATAGTGCTTTTTGAAGAAAAAAAAATATTTTTGTTCAATTTATTGATTTCTCTTTACTTTGCATTATTTGTTTAGTATTAGAAATAGTTCTCAAACCTAAAGTCACCAAAATTGTCTCTCTTTTTCTTCCAGGAAGTTTTTTAATTTTAGATCTTACATTTGCATCTATATGCATTCTGTATGAATTTTTATGTGTGGTGTCTTGTAAGTTGCCAAGTTAATATTTTTGTGTATAATATTATCCAACTTTTATAACAATATTTGTGGGAAATATGAATATAATAAATTGACCATAAAGATGGAGAATGTTTATGGACTCCATATTGTGTCCTACTGATCTATTTATCTACCTTGATATGAATACCTTCCTGTCTTATTGCTTTGAAATCATGTAGTATGAAATCTACAATATTATTCTTCTTTTTCAAAGTGTTTTGGCTCTCCTAGATATTTGAATTTTAATATAAATTTTTGAGTTAGTCTGTCAACTTCTGCCATAAAGCTTACTGTGGTTTTGATCGAGATCATGATGCAGCTATAGATTGATATCTGGGGAACTGATAAATTAAGAGTTAGTCTTTCAATCTATAAGGATCTGCATTCATTTAGGTCTTCTTTTATTTCTATCTGCCATATTTTGCAGTTTCAAATTAATCCCTAAGTATTTTATATTTTTTTTACTATTATAAATGTGGCTTAAAAATTTCAACTTCAGAGTATCATTAGCATATGGAAATACAGTTGGATTTTGCATATTGATCTTATACCCTGGAAAATTTAGAAAATTAACTTTTAGTTCTAGTAACTTCTTTGTTGGTTCCATATGATTTTCTAAATAGATGATCCTCTCCTCTGCAAATAATGACAGTTTTATTTATTCCTTTGAAAGCCAACTTTCATTAAGTCTCTGGGTTGGGAATTTCTGGACAACTAGTACCTGTCCTTTTTTGTTAGATAAATTTGCCCTAATTTTGAAACTATTGAATAGACCCTTACTTGCAAGTAGTTCTTCATCACAATCATGTTCTCAAAGCAGCTTTTAAATCACTAAAAAGGCTTTGAGCTCTTTTTTTTTTTTTTTTTTTGCACTACCAAACCAAACCCAATTTCATAGCATTAATTCTGACTCATAGTAGCCCCCATTCAGTCTCCAAAGCTGTAAATCTTTACAGAAGTATTGTCCTGCAGAGCAGCTGGTGGGTTTGAACTGCTGGTTTTCTGGTTAGCAACCAAATATCTTACCTACGACATTACCAGAGCTCCTTTTTCTTGCATGAAAGTAAGACTAATTAAGAAAGTGCATGCACCTGTTCTGACTTACCTACAAATTAGACTTAAAAATACACTTAGGAATGGGTTTCCTTCATAACCTGGGGTTTTCCTGTGCTCTTTTTGTTTTTTAATTTAATTTTGTTTTGTTGTTGAGGATATCCACAGCAAAACATACACCACTTCAACCATTTATGCATGTACAATTCAGTGCTATTGATTACATTCTTCAAATTGTGCAACCTTTCTCACCCTCCTTTTCTGAGTTGTTCCTCTCCTATTCACATAAACTCAGCTCCCCCTGGAAGGTTCCTACTTACTATTTCAAATTATGGTTGTCACTTTGATCCCATATAGGCAGTTCTTAAAAGTGCATAATGCTCAAGGCAGATATTTTTAACAAGTTAAGCTAAACTATTGTTGTATTTTAAGGAGAGTTTGGGGGATGTTTTTAGTTTAAGTTTTGAAGCTTGTATCAGGACAATAGTGTCAGGGATTTACCTAGACCCCATGGCTCTAGAAAGACTGGAGTCCATGAGAATTTTAAATCTGTTCTTCATTTTTCCCTTTTAATCAATGTTCTTCTATCTAATCTTTGGTCAAAATGTTCATAACGGTAGCCAGGCACTATCTAATACTTCTGGTCTCATGGCAAAAGAAGCAGTTGATCATGAGGCAATCAGCCATACATGCCATATCCTCCTCCCATTCTTGACTCTACTTCTTCTGTTTATCCAGTTGAATAGAGATTAATTGTCCTTCCTTCGATGGCTGCTTACAAGCTTTTAAGACCTCAGGCACTACACAACAAACTAGGAGGTAGAACAGAAACACTAAACATATTAATATGCTTAAGATCATTACAGAAGCAGCATAACAGTGCCTTATACCTATAGGCACATATAGACCTATGTGGTTTGGGGGCATTACAGAGTCATATGTGCTTTGGGGGCATTGCAGAAAGCTTGCATAACAGTCATCCATGTGGACAGGTTAAAGCAGAGCTTTCAGATGAAGACAGCTAAGAAGAAAGGCTTAGTGATTGATTTCTGAAATTCAGCCAATGAAAACCCTATGGATCATGATGGATATTTGTCTAATATTGTTCTGTAAGATGAGCTCCATAGGTTGGAAAGCACTCAAAATAAACAGTGGCTACAACAATTCATTTGAGCATACCAAAGATTGTGAACATGTTACAGGATTAGGCAATGTTTTATTCTCCTGAGTTCTACATGGAGTTGTGCATGTTCTAACTGTGATATGCACATGACACACAAAATCTTGTGTGGTTAAAGTGAAACACTCTTACTAATGAATATCAAAGACTATCATTGGTATAGATTTCAACATAAAGGAAACAAAAATCCTCACAACTAGGCCAATAAACACGATAAATGAAGAAGAGATTGAAGCTGTCAAGGATTTTATTTTACTTGGATCCACAATCAACACCATGGAAACAGCAGTCAAGAAATCAGATGTCACATTGCACTGGGCAAATGTACTGCAAAAGACCTCTTTAAAGTGTTAAAAAGCAAAGATATCACTCTGAAGACTAAGGTGCATCCAACACATCTGTGTTATTTTCAATGCCTCATATACATGAGAAAGATGACAATGAATAAAGAAAATCAAAGAGTTGATGTCTTTGAATTGTGGTATTGGCAAAGAACATTGAAAATACCATTGACTGACTGAGAAAGAACAAATCTGTCCCAGAAGAAGTGCAGCTGGAATGCTCATTAGAAGAGAAAATGGCCAGACTTGATGTCACATACTTTGGTCAGGTTGTCAGAAGGGACCAGCCTCTGGAGAAGGATATCATGATTAGTAATACACAGAGTTAGCAAAAAGGGAAAGTCCCTCAATTAGATGGATTGACACAGTGGCTTCAAGGATGGGCTCAAGCATAGTAAACAATGTGAGGTTGAAGCTGGACCAGGCAATGTTTCATTCTGTTGTGCATAGTGTCATTATGAGTTGAAACTGACTTGACGGCACCTAACAGCAAAAATACGGGGTTGCCATGAGTCAGAGCCATCTTGATGGCAACAAACAACAGTGATGAGCTTTATTACTGACATCAATATCTGGTAGAAAAATTATTATAAATATTATAACTTATTTGACATAACAAAAATGTCATAAGAAAAATAAATTATTTAGTAAACAGTCATAATCTTATTTTATGGAAGATAATATGTGTATTTAAAAGACTGAATTCATTTACATGAATTTATCTAAAAGAATGATTATGGTATTTTCATTAAAATGGAAGTAAATCCATGAATATGACAAACACCAACAATTTTTTACCTCAGTAATAACTATTTCATACAGTTAAATCTATGCCAAACCAAACTCACTGCCATCAGGTCAAGATAAGACTCATAGCAACCCCTTCTTG
Source organism: Orycteropus afer afer (assembly GCF_000298275.1). Classification (NCBI taxonomy): domain Eukaryota; kingdom Metazoa; phylum Chordata; class Mammalia; order Tubulidentata; family Orycteropodidae; genus Orycteropus; species Orycteropus afer. The sequence goes on from NW_006922208.1 coordinate 713,212, forward strand.
GGTTTCTGAGGCAGTATAACTATGGAAGTAGATTGCCCAATCTTCCTTCCAAGGAATAGCTGCTGGGTTTGAACCACCAGCCCTCTGATTAGCAGTCAAATGTCTTAGGCACTACACCACCAGAGCTCTGGTTAAATCTAATGGAAGTGTGAAAAAAGAAGGTGTATATTCTGCATCTCCCAAAGCAGCAGGGTGGGAGAGTGGGAGAAAGGGGATTAAAAAGCCTAAGAATCTGGACAGAGGAGGAGTCAGCCACAGGGCCCAGGCAAGGATAGTATGAGAGGTTTCCAACAGGGAGGCAAACTTGTCTTTCAGTTTGTCCTACCATGGTAATGTGTTGATGTGAGTTTTGAGGCTGAGCCACTGGTGTTTCTAACCCAGTAGGATGCACATGGTGCATAGGTATCATCCCAGTTTACAGACTGAGACAGACTAGGAAGAAGGAAGAGGCTGTCCACTTCTCAAATAATTGGCCAGGGAAAACCTTATGAATAGCAAAGAAAAACTGTTTGATACATTACCATGCAACTTTATGAATAGTCTGGTTAAGTTAGAAGGCTCTAAAAATAGGACTAGGAAAGAGCTGCATCATCTGAGTAAACCCAGCTGTACTCCTATGGATAAAGTACAGCTTTTGAGACCTCCATTTGCTGAAGTGGCAACACTCAAATTGAAGAGAAAGAGTCACAGACATCCATTAATCATCAGAACATACAGTGTATGAAGTATGAATATAGGAAAATTGGAATCAGTCAAAAATGAAATGGAATGCATAAAGATTGATATCCTCAGCATTAGTGAGCTGAAATGGACTGGTTTTGGCCATTTTGAATCAGACAAACATGTGATCTACTATGCCGGGAATGACAGTTTGAAGAGGAATGGTGTGGCATTCATCATCACAAAGGATGTTTCAAGATCTGTCCTGAAGTACAATGCTGTCAGTGATAGGATA
>NW_006922208.1:722266-723624 GCF_000298275.1 Orycteropus afer afer
CAAAAAGACAAATAACCCAATTCACAAATGAGCAAAAGACTTGAACAGACACTTCACCAAAGAAGATATACAAGGAGCCAACAAACACATGATAAATTTCTCATGATAATTAATCATTAGAGAGATGCAAATCAAAACTACAATGAGATATCATCTCACCCCAGCAATAATAGCAAAGTTCAACAGATCAGATAGTAACAAACGCTGGTGGGGTTGCTGAGAGATTGGAACTCTTGTGCACTGCTGGTGGGATTGTAAAATGGTACAATCATTGTGGCAAATGGTATGGCATTTCCTTAAAAAACTGAAAATAGAAGTACCATTTGACCCAGCCATTCCATTACTAGGAATATATCCTAAAGAGGTGAGAGGTAGCACACAAACAGACATATGTACACCTATATTCATTGCAGCACAATTCACCACAGCAAAGAAAGGGAAACAACCTAAATGCCCATCAAAGGATGAATGGATAACCAAATTATGGTGTATCCACACAATGGGATACTATGCCACATTAAAGAACAATGAGGGATATGTGAATCATCTCACAACGTGGATGAACCTGGAGGACATTATACTGAGTGAAATAAGGCAACCACAGGAGGATAAGTACTGTATGAGACCATTACTGTAAAAAGACAGAGAAGGGTTTGCTTGGGAAAGGGAACTCACCTAGTAGCTTACTGGGATGAGGCGGGAAAGGGAGGGATTAATTTAGGGCTAGTTTGATGTACACGCTGACATGGGTAGCGGGAGAGATAATACGGCAAGGATCTATGACCACCATGATTACATTGGGAAATGAGAGGTCACTGAACTGTGCTTATAAGAGATAGACAACAGATGTTAAAACCAATCAATGTGTCCACAATACCACATTGCCATTAATACCAAACACTAAGCTATACAGATAAACACATAAACACTTGAGATGATAAAAAAGGGATCAGTGAATAGAGGTATACTCTAGACCAAGGATAGGCTCAGTTGAGGCTAATCTTGTACAGATACCAGTCATACAAAATACTTGCAGTCCTTATAGAAACAATAGAAGACAGACATAGAGTAATCCCTCACAGACATCCTAACACTATGGGAGAGAGATCCAATAGAGCTACTACCTCAGGACCATAGTACTGGGGGACACCGGACTCAATTGGCACAACAAAATACATAAAAGCATTGCTCTACATCCTACATTGGTGCGTAGCGACTGGGGTCTTAAAATATTGCAAGCAGCCACCTAGGATGCAGTTAATGGTCTCCCAGAGTTGGAAGTGAAGAAAACACATACAAACACACACAAACACACACACACACACACAACAAGGGCATTTAGAAGCAATTAACCCTAG
>NW_006922208.1:724118-729174 GCF_000298275.1 Orycteropus afer afer
AAAAAAAAAAAAAAAGAATCGTTCGTCCTCTTGGTCAGACTACAGTCTAAGTACCCATTTAGATCTTAGAAATAATCAGAGCATAAAAATTGAGGTATAAAATCTGTCTTTAGAATTCTGTGCTTTTCAATTAGAAAGATGGTACTGGTTAGCCTGAATTTTCCTCACAGGAAGTAATGATCTTCTCTGTCCATGGCTAGGTGTGTAAACATGATCAACACAACACAGTGTACTGCCGTGGAGTAGTATCCGACTAATAGTGACCCCTCCTTGAGTTTCGGAGGAGGTATCACTATGAAGGTAGATTTCCCAACTTTACTTCCAGTAATGATGGTCAGAGAAGCTAATACTTCTATAATGGCAGCCTTTGCAGCCGAACTTGGGAAGCAGATATACTGAGTGGTATGACAAATTTTTTGCTGGTTCCCTGCTGCCTGTAGGATCCAAGATGGCTGTGTCTCCCTTGATTTAAGACTATTACTTAAAGTATTCCAGGAGCTGGAAGTAAAAAGAAAAAAAAAAAAATTAAAAGAGGTCCAACAGCCAAGGGAATATTCAGAGTAGTAAGATCAGGTGAGATAGAAATGCTTAAGGAAATTAAAGACAATGTATAATACAAAGTGAGATGATTAAGGAGATCAAATGTTCATTATTTTTTTTGCAATAAATTTGTATGTTTTTCACTTTTAAGTGTGCTTGTAAAAACACATATATTGACATATCTTATTAAAACTAGTGTACTATAAGAAGAAAGTAAAAATTTCTTACCCTTTATGAATTAAAAACTACAACAAAGAAACTAAACGTAAAGGAACCTGCTTCATAACATCTTAATTGTCATCATTAACATTGAGAGCAAGGAATTATAGTTTATGTTTTGCAAGATAAAAAGTGGGTATTTGCACATACTGAATGATTCAGGGACTAAACCACTGGCATACTCCATCTGAAGGAAAATAATAAAACTTAAAAAAAAAAAAAGACTTCAATTAATATAGTGAGTTCAAGGGAATTCAAGGCTGATCAAGGAAAAAAAAAGATACGGCTGGGAGTTATCAGCATTGCATAACAATCATTTTATTGGGACTGATACATTGACAGCTACTTACAGAGGGTGGTCTCTACCAGCAAGAGGTCTAACAGAGGCAAGCAGTGCAGGGAGCTATCAAAAGAAGAGGGCAAGAAAATCTCAGGAAGAGGAGAAGGGAAGATGATGTTTGCGCATGTCAGGCAAGGTCTTCCTGCAGCAAGGTGAGGCATCTGTGGGTGAGAAAGCTATAAGGGTAGTAGCACCTTAACAAAACTAGTTGCCATTGAATTCATTCTGACTTATGGCAACCTCATGTGTATCACAGTAGAACTGTGCTCTATAGGGTGTTCAATGGCTGAGTTTTTGGAAGAAGGTTTCCAAGTTTTTCTTCCTGTGTACCTCTGGGTGGGCTCAAACTCTAAACTATCACTTAGCAGCTGAGGGGTTAACCATTTGTACCATACAGGAACTCCAGCAGCACCTTGTTCTTATTGTTGTTAGGTCCCTTCAAGTTGATTCTGAATTATAGTGACCTTGTATGACCTTGTATGACAGAGTAGACAGAATAGAACTACTCTAAGGGGTTTCCTAGGATAAAATTTTACCGGAGTAGATTGCCTGGTCTCTTCTCTCATGGATTAGCTAATGGGTAGGTCAGTAGCCAGACAACCATTGAACCAACAGGGCTCTTTCCAGAAGTACCTTAAGTGTCCTTAACTATATGGTTTTATCTTATCTATGGTTATCAAATATTGAATACAGCTTTGTGGAGTATGCAGAGAAGGCAGGCTCTAAATGACTAAACTACTTATTTGAAGTACTTTTAAAACAATTGGAGAGGTAAAAATTTGAGTTTGGGATCATTGGACTATTTGTGCTAATAGCCCTCAGTTTTCTACAAAGAAATAAACAGAGTGGGGACAACACTAGAAGATCATCTTTAGCTCATGTATATAATGCCATGTCCTTGGTGGGGGGGAGTCAAAAAAGGAAGCAAAGCAGTGAAACAGAGTCAATGATTCAACAAAACTATCCAAAAGGAAACAAACAAACAAACAAAAAGTATCTACCCTGACATACTTACTGTTGTTGTTGTTGTTACATGCCATCGAGTCGGACCCGACTCATAGCTTGGGTTTCCGAGGCAGTATTACTATGAAAGTAGATTGCCTCATCTTCCTTCCGAGGAGTGGCTGGTGGGTTTGAACTGCCAGCCTTCTGGTTAGCAGTCAAGTGCCTTAGGCACTAAGCTACCAGAGCTCCTACATACTTATTGTTATGTGCCGTCGAGACAGCCCTGACTCATAGCGACCCCTCCTTGGGTTTCCGAGGCAGTATCACTACGGAAGTAGGATTGCCCAACCTTCCTTCCGAGGAGTGGCTGGTGGGTTTGAACTGCCAGCCATCTGGTTAGCAGGCAAGTGTCTTAGCCACTATGCTACCAGAGCTCCCACATACTTACTAGATACCTATAAACACAAGATATGTATAAACACTGAATACCTACAAACACAAGATGATCACTTCCAAGTCAAATACTAGTAAAACATTTAGATCTTTAAAAAAATATTGGTAAGATCATAAAAAGCTTACAGGCAAAAAGAATCACATAACATACAAAGGCAAAAATTCTATGTTCATCAGACTTTTATGCAGCAATATGTCTAAAATCTCAAAAGACTAAAACATTGTGAATCAAGAATTTTGTATCTATCCAAGCTGTCCTTCATATATCAAGGCTACAAAACAAATTCCTTGTTAACATAAAGGAACTTAAGGAATTCTACACTTATCAACCTTTCACGAAGAATCTACTAGCAGAGCTTTATCCATTCCAGTGATAACTAGAATAATGTCAGCAACAGAACTTATTTTAAATTACACAAGAATACATTGAGAACAAAATGAATGGATGCTGTGAAAGACTAATGCATCTGTGTTGTATATGGTGAAAAACAATGTTGTTGCTGGGTGCCAATGAGACAGTCTTGATCCATAGTGACCCCATGTGACCAAGAACTGTCCCATACAATTTTCTTGGTTGTAATCTTTATGGAAGCAGTATAACAGTACTCCTGCTATGCCTGAGTAGGTTCAAATTATAAACCTTTCAGCTGGACGGGCAATTGAGTGCTTAATTGTTGTTCAATTGAGGTCTCTTGTGACAAATATGCAACTAAAAAAATTAGAGGAGAAAGAAGGGAAGAGGGAAAAAGTGTTGCATAAGCAATAGTTAGGCATTAAAGGGTACTGAAAAATTCTGATAAACCAATAGAGAATGTTAAATATGAAAAAAAAAATAGGATTTATTTTATTTTTTTTAAAATATAAATACAAAGTTAACCTCTAGACTAAAAATGCAAACTTTGAAAAAAGAATAATGAGATAATGACCCAGTTGTTACAAGTTGGCTATATATTATTGGCATTGCATCTCAGAAAAAAAGGCAAGTCCAGCACCACTGCATTGAAAGATCAAAGCTGATCTAGAATCAGATGTGCATTGAAGTTGAGTCACAAAGTGAGATACAGATTTTTCATATCTCCGATCAAGATTAGTTCTAGAGATGCATTGATTGATGGGGAAAAAAAAATAGGGAGGAATGCATGGCTTGATAACCAGGAAAGTCTTGACAATATTCCCAGTAGTATATTAAAAGAATATATTAGAATAATGCTGCCCAATTTTGAAAGTGCTTGAATCACCTAGGGATGTTGTTAAAATGCACATGACAATGAACTAAGTCTCTGAAATGATCTTATATTCTGTATTTCTAACAAGAGTCCAGGTTATTCTCATGACTCTGGTCTGTGGATCAAGTTTTGAAAGGGAAGGTTTACAAGATGCCATTCTGAATACAATACCCATAAAATGAATTTTATAGTTCCCCAAAACATGCTGTTAGTGAATAATTTTATTAAAAATAACATAATTATAAACATAGAGAACATATATAAGAATTTCTAGTTTTCAGTAACCTAAATTTTAGCCACTGTGACAGAAAATGTAAAGTATATCCTCACACTTTATTTTGCAATGGCTGACTATGTGTTTGGCTTTGCCAAGTATATGTATAATAATATCACACTAAATAATATTATTCTCTGTTAAGTTCTGTTGAATAATTCTAAGTTAAATTTTCTGAATGACACAAAATATCTTAAATGACACCATTACTTTTATACATTTTCAAATAGGCATTATATTTTCTCCCATATCAAATTTACTTACTGAGGGGTGTGTCAGTTAGGTACATGCCCTCTTTACTACATACCACTTCAAAAATACTGTATTTACATCTGGGCTGATAAAACATATTTTTTTTTTAAGGGTGTATGACCTCATATTTTTACCTTATACAGTTTTTATGGTTAATGTTAAGTAATATATCATTAATTTCTCTGATTTATTATATAAATATATATTTTATAATATATTATATGTAATTTATTTTATATAATATATAGGATCTCTGGTAGCATAGTGCCTAAGACACTTGACTGATAACCAGAAGGCTGGCGGTTCAAACCCACCAGCCACTCCTCCTAAGGAAGGTTGGGCAATCTACTTCCGTAGTGATACTGCCTCAGAAACCCAAGGAGAGGTTTCTATGAGTTGCGGTTGACTGGACGGCACATAGCAACAGCAACTACAACATACAATATATAATACATATTATAAATGGGAGCTTTGGTGGTGTAGTGCCTAAGGCATTTGACTGCTAATCAGAAGGCAGGCTGTTTAAACCCACCAATCACTCTTTAGAAGGAAGATTGGGCAATCTACTACCATAGCGATACTGCCTCAGAAACCTAAGGAGGAGTCGCTATGAGTAGTCCGACTTGATGGCACTTAACAACAAAAAACAATCTGTTGTTGTTATTGTTATGTACCCTCAAGTCGGACCTGACTCAGCAACCCCTCCTTGGGTGGCTGAGGCAGTATCACTATGGAAGTAGATTGCCCAACCTTCCTTCCGAGGAGTGGCTGGTGGGTTTGAGCCGGCAGCCTTCTGGTTAGCAGTCA
>NW_006922208.1:729749-737247 GCF_000298275.1 Orycteropus afer afer
CTGTGCATAAACAGCCCTTCTTTCTCCCATGATTGTTCTCTCCAAGGAGTGTATCTACCTCAGGTAAATGTTCAACTCATATACCTGTCTTTTGTTTGGCTGGAAGTTGTAGGTGTGGGTTCAATTCCAGACCTGAAGGACGGCTAGAGGCCATAGTCTCAGTTGTTCCACCAGGCTCTATCATACCAGGAAACCTGGTTCCTCACCTTTTATTTTCTAAATGATTTTGAGTTTTGTTCCACATTGTTCTCCTTCTCTATCCAGGATCTCCTACATAGATCTCCTTCCAAGTGGTTGACAGTGGTAGCCAGGTACCATTTATTTCTTCTGGTCTTATAGTTGTATATGCTGCAGATCACATGGTATACCAGTTGCTTGGACTGCTTTTTTCCATGAGTGTCTGGTTTTCTTCATTCTTCTTTGCTCTGGATGAAGACAGACCCATCATTGTATCTAGATGGCTGCTTGCAAGCTTTTACGATCCCAGTTGCTACTTGCCAATGTAAGAGGTAGAACATTGTGTATAGTGTATTATGCCAATTGAGCTTGATGTCCCCTGCAACTATGGTCCTAAGCCCACTGGTTCAATTACTCACTCCCTCTGGGTAGCTGGCTGTGACCAAGAAGTGACTAGAAACTTGTCCTTTGTCAGTTCTTCTATGCACATGGGAATTTTTACAAAACATAGCAATACACTTGTAGAACCATTGTCTGCCAACCCTATTCATGGTCTTGGGCACACTGCCTACTGTATAGACATACCTAGTATTTCACTCAGTCCACTCATCTAACCACCAGTATACCCATGTTTGCCTTCACTGAGAACACAGTACTGTATGTGCAAAAGGGTTCATGTTTGTTGTCTGCATCTCCCATGTACCTTTCTATGTCTTCCTTTTCCTCAATGCCACCATATTGATCACACATTTGGTACATTGCCCTTCTCTTCAGCTGAATCAATACTTATATCTACCTATCTAACAGTGTTCCCTTCCCTTCCACACCTAGTAACCAACAAAGAAAATTTCCTTCCATAGATAAATTTCCTTGAATTTTACAATAATGGACTAATACAATATTTGTCCTTCTGTGATTGACTTATTTCACTCAGCATAATGTCTTCCAAGTCCATCCATGTTATGCAGCATTTTGCAGATTCTACATTATTCTTTAGGGTTGCATAGTATTCCATTATGTGCATATACCGTAGTTTGGTTATCCATTCCTTGGTTGATGAACACCTAGGTTGTATCCATCTTTTTTTCTACTGTAAATAGTTCTGTGATGAACATGGGTGTGCGTATGTCTGTTCTTGTCATAGCTCTCACTTCTTTAGGATATATACCTAGTAATGGAAAGGATGGGTCAAATGGTATTTCTAATTCCAACTTTTTAAGGACTCACAATACTGCTTTCCACAGTGCATTTTACAGTTTCACCACTGTAACATTTTGCAGTTCCACCAACAGTGTATGAGAGTCCTAATCTCTCTGCCTCCTTGCCAGCATTTCTTATTTTCTGTCTTGTTGAACTTTGCTACTAGTGCTGGGGCAAGATGTTATCTCATCGTTGTTTTGATTTACATCGCTCTGGTAGCATAGTATCTAAGGCACTTGACTACTAATCAGAAGGCTGGCAGTTCAAACTCACCAGCCACTCCTCGGAAGGCAGAGGGAGCAATCTACTTCCATTGTGATACTGCCTCAGAAACCCAAGGAGGAGTCTCTTTGAGTCGGGTTCAACTCTATGGCACATAACAACAACAACAACAATGGCTAATGATCATGAGCATTTCTTCATATGCTTGTTGGCCACCTGAATATCTTCCTTGGTGAAGTGTCTATTCATATCTTCTGCCCATTTTCTAATGGGATTATTTGTCTTTTTGTTATTGAGGTGTTGGAGTTTTCTATAAATTCTAGAGATAAGTCCTTTGTCAGATATGTCATTGTCAAATATATATATATTTTTCCCAACCTGTAGGTTCTCTTTTGACTCTTTTGGAGAAGTCTTCGGAAGCACATAAAAATTTAATTTCTAGAAGGTCTCATTCATCTAGTTTCTCTTCTGCTGTTGTGCATTTTGGGTTATCCTTGATAGTCTATTTATGCCATACATTAGGGCCCCTAAATTTGCCCCTTGTTTTCCCTTGAGAAACTTTATCATTTCAGGATTCACATTTAAGTCTTTGATCCATCTGGAGTTCATTTTTGTGTTTGGTGTGAGGTACAGATCTTGTTTCATTTTTATGCAAATGGTATCCAGTTTTGTCAGCATCATTTATTAAACATTCTCTTCCCCATATATTGGATTTGGTTCCTTTGTTAAAGATCAGCTGACCATAGGTTGATGAATCTATTTCTGGATTCTCAATTCTATTCCATTGGTCTATATGTCTGTCATTGTTCCAATACCAGGCAGTTTTGACTACTGTGGCTGTGTAGCAGGTTTTCAGATCTGGCAGTGTGAGACCTCCTACTTTGTTCTTCTTCTTCAAAAATGCTTTGCTTATCCAGAGTCTCTTTCCTTTCCATATAGTTAGTGATTGGTTTTTCCCTATCCTTCAAAAATGTTGAAGAGATCTGGATTGGGATTGCATTGACTGTATAGATTGCTTTGTGTAGAATGGACATTTTTACAAAGTTCAATCTTCCTATCCATGAGCATAGTATGCTCTTCCATTTTTGTAGATCTCTTATAGTTTCTTGAAGTAGTTTTTTATAGTTTTTTTTTTTTTTTTTTTAATTCAGGTCTTTTGTGTCCCTGGTAAGATTTATTCCCATTAGTCTATTTTTTTTTTTTTTTTGTAGCTGTTGTAAATGTTATTGATTTCCTTATTTCTTTTTCAGCAATCTCTTTTGTGGTGAAGAGGAATCTAAGTGATTTTTGGATGTTGATCTTGTATCCTGCCACGATGCTAATTCTCTCAATTAGTTCCAGTAGATTTTTTAACTGAGTCTCTTGGGTTTTTTTAGGTATAGGATATTATCATCAGCATATAGGGATAGTTTGACTTCTTCCTTACCAATTTGGATGCCTTTGATTTCCCTTTTTTGCCCTGGCTAGGATTTCCAGTACAATGTTGAATAGAGGTGGTGACAGTGGGTATCCTTGTCTGGTCCCTGTTCTCAAGAGGAAAATTTTCAGTCTCTTTATTGAGAATAATGTTGGCTGTTGGTTTTGCATCGATGCCCTTTATTATGTTGAAGAATGTCTCATCTATTCCGATTTTCTTGAGAGTTTTGATCAGAAATGGGTGTTGGATTTTATCAAATGCCTTTTCTACAACAATTGGTATGATCATGTCATTCTTCTCCTTTGTTTTATTTATGTGGTGGATGACATTGATTGTTTTTCTAATGTTGAGCCATCCCTGCATACCTGATACAAACCCCACTTGGTCATAATGAATGATTTTCTTGATATGTTATAGGAGTCTATTCGCTAGGGTTTTGTTGAAGATTTTTTCATGTACATTCATGAGTGATATTGGTCTGTAGCTTTCCTTTTGAGTGATGTCTTTGCCTGGTTTTGGTATCAATGTTATGTTTGCTTCATAAAATGAGTTAGGGGGGATTCCATCCTTTTCTATGTTTTGGAATAATTTGAGTAAGATTGGTGTCAGTTCTTCTCTTTGGTGGAATTCTCTGTAAAACAGTCTGAGCCAGGATGTTTTTTGTTTGTAATTATTTGGTGACCTGTTCAATTTCACCTTTTGTTATGAATTTGTTCAACTTTTCCACATCAGTCTGTGTTAGTTTAGATATGTGGTGCGTTTTGAGAAATCTGTCCATTTCTTCCAGATTTTCAGTTGGAGTACAGTTCTTCATAGTATTCTGATATTATCCTTTTTATTTCAGTTGGTTCTGTTGTGATGTCACCTATTTCATTTCTTATCTGTGTTATTTATATTCTCTCCCTCTTTTCCTTTATTAAATTTGCTAGTGGTTTGTCAATTTTATTTATCTATTCAAAAAACCAACTCATGGGCTTGTTGATTTTTTCTATTGTGTTTGTATTTTCTGTTTCATTGATTTCTGCTCAAATCTTGATTATTTCCTTTCTTCTGGTGACTGTAGGCTTTTCTTCCTGCTCTTTTTCTAATTGTTGTAGATGTTGGTTTAAAATGTTGATTTAGGCTCTTTCTTCCTTTTTGATGTGTGCAGTTATTGTTATAAATTGGCCTCTGATCGCTGCTTTTGCTGTTTCCCAAAGATTTTGGTATGTTGTGTTGTCATTGTCATTTCATTCAAGGAAATTTTGAATTTCCCTTTCTATTTCTTCTCTTATCCAGTGTTTTGTAAGGAGGGTGTTGTTCAGCTTCTATTTGTTTACACTTTTTCCATCAATCTTCCTATTATTGATTTCTAATTTGATAGCATTATGATCTGAGAAGATTCTTTGCACTATTTCAATATCTTAAAATTTATCAAGGTTTGCTTGATGGCCTAACCCATGGTCTGTCATAGAGAATATTCCATGTGCACTGGAAAATAATATATATTGTGCTGTTGTTGGGTGAAGTGTTCTGTAGATATCTGTAAGGTCAAGTTAGTGGATTATATTATTTAGCTCTTCTTCATCTTCGTTGAGTTTCTTTCCAGTTGTTCTATCTTTCACCGAAAGAGGTGTATTAAAGTCTCCCACTATGAAGGTGGAGTCATCTATTCGTCTTTTCAACTCTTTTAAAGTGTGACTTATGCATTTTGGGGCTCTTTCATTGCGTCCATAGATATTTATTATGGTTATATCTTCATGTTCAATTGATCCTTTAATCATTATTATAATGTCCTTCCTTGTCTCATATATTGGTTTTTGTCTTAAAGTCAATTTGATCAGAAATTAATATTGCCACTCCTGCTCTTTTACGGTTGAATTTGCTTGATATATCTTTTTTCAACCTTTGATTTTTAGTCCATTTTTGTCTTTGCCTTTAAGGTGTGTCTCTTGTAGACAGAATATTAATGGGCTTTGTTTTCTTATCCAACCTGCAACTCTTCATCTCTTGGTGGTGCATTTAATCCATTAATATTCAGTGTAGTAATCAACAAGTATGAACTCATTGCTGTCATTTTTTTTTTTTTTCATGATGTCCTTGGTTTCTTTGTTCCATATTATTTTCTGTGCTGAGCTCATTATGTTTATGAATCACGTTATCATTTCCTTTGTTGCTGTTGTTTTAGTATATGCTGAATATTTGTCCTTGTCCTCTTTTTTATTGTGATGTGAAGGTTTATCATTTTTCTTTGAGGTTATCCTGTGATTTATAGATTTCTCCCCACATTTAGTCTCTTCTGTCTTCCACTTCTCTTGACTTCTTCATCACTTAGAAGTTCTGTAACTGCACAGTATTTTCTCTCTTTTTGTTTGTAGTTGTCCTCACTTGCTAGTTGATGTCTCTGGTTCCCTGTTTACAATCTTGTAAGCTTATTTTACTTTTGATATGTCCAAAACTGTGGTTTCTGGGTTATGTCATCTCATGTATTAATGGTCAGTTCTCTTTGCTAATTTTGGTTCTCTATTTAAAGGACTTCCTTTAGTATCTCTTGTAAGACTGGTCTAGTTTTAACAAATCCCCTTAGTTTCTGCTTATCTGGAAATCACCTAATTTCACCATCATATTTGAGGGACAGTCTTGCTGGGTATATAATTCTTGATTGAAAATTTTCTCCTTCAGGGTTTTTTGTATACCATTGCATTTTCTTTTCCCTTGCATAGTTTCTGCTAAGCAATCAGAGAAATTCTAACTGGTTGTTCTTTGGAAGCAATTTTTTGTTTTTACAATGCTGATTTTAGGATTTTTTCTTTGTCTTTGATTTTGATGAGTTTGATGATGATATGTCTTGGTGTGCTTTTTGGGTTCTATTCTGCAGGAGATGTGGGTTTAGTTGTGTTGTATGGGGACTGTTGCTATCTTCCACTCAGTTAGACAAAAACAGCAATTGAATAACCATCAGAAAAGTAATAGCAAATTGACAAAAAACACACCATATAATCACACAGGAAAAGTAACCAAAGGAAGAAAAAAAGTGGAAAATAAAAAAAAATAAAATAAATAAAAAAAACCCTGCTATATCTGGGGAAAAAGGGAATAAGAAAAAAATAAGGCAGAGAAAGAGAACAATGCAGAAAAAATGGGAAAAAATGCAAGAAGAAGAACAAGGAATGGGGTTAACCACAAGAAAGGGAAAACAAGACAAAACAAAACAAACAAACAAAAAAACATTGCAACCAGGAACAGGGGAAAGAAAAAGAGCTGAACATTAGGATCTGGGAAGGGAAAAATAAAGAATAGTAATAAAAAGGACAAATGTAAATTAATAATAATAATAATAGTTTTAAAACAGACAAAAACAAGTAAATTGGGGCAGGGCAGGGCAGGGCACTCAGGCTCACATACTCAGATTGAATTCCTGGTGGCCTAGAATGTGAGTGGGAGTGAGGAATGGTTGCACCTCTGTTCACCAAGAGAGTGTGGGATACAAGAATAATGAGGGGAATGTTGCACCTTTCCAGTAGTCTGCCACTGGATGTCCTGTGGTTTCTGGCAAGTGGAGCCTGTTCTTAAGTCCCTGGAATCTGGAAGAACTCTGTCACTTTAAATATCCAAAATGCTCAAATGGCTTGTAAAAATTCAAAGTAGCTGTGCCCTTCGGACAGGCAAAAGTCCACAGCTCATCCTGCCTTCCTCTTCTCTGCTTCCCCTTTTATTCCCCAGCCACCAGAACATCTCTGCATGCATTCCCTGGCTAGCAGAGCCAATTTTTAGGTTAATTCTTAGGTCCTACCACCACTCAGCAATATCCAAGCTACCTGTGCTATTAGGATTGCTGCCAGACTGCAGCTCCATATGTCTCCCTTTTTGGTGTTTTCAGGCAAATTCTTCTGCTAGTTGGACTTTAGTCCACTTCCATATCCTTCCCTTCAAAGCTCAGGGGTCCAGGATTATCTTCCGTATTTGTGTTAATTGGTGGCCCTTTTCTTTGTTGAAGAGGGTCTGTGCAGTCTTTCTGCCCATTCTGGGATCTTACCAGAACCCAATACTCAGTTTATTGAACTCTTAACGCCTAACTATCTGTTTGCTCCACCCTTATCAATCTACTTCAGTGTTTATAGCCTAAGGTTTTGAGTTGCTGGTAGCTAAATTTCTTACCAGATCTCAATTACAAGTATTGTTCTCCCTGACCATTATCTTCCACTTACTTGGCTCACTTCTTTTTAGTACTCTATTTCATCAAATCTTCTTCCCCATCAGAACCTCCAAACAATTGAGTCAACATTATTTTAACTATCATTTAGTAAAGTTCACCTTTCTCTATTAGCCAGCTTTGTATGCAAGGTCAGTCATTGTGCAATCACTACTTTCCACTAAATCTTCAGATTGCTTGCCTTTCTTTTCTTTTGTCTGGAAAAATTCCCATTTTATTATAAATCCGATAGCCCATCAACGTTCCACCTTCATTCAAGCAGTTGAACATGGCGGAAGGGGGGAAAAAAA
>NW_006922208.1:738542-763722 GCF_000298275.1 Orycteropus afer afer
CATATTGAAGAGTATAATCTTTGGTCTTCATTAGAAAATTCTTTAAATCTTCTTCACTTTCAGCAAGTAAGGTTGTATCATCTGTGTTTCACAGGTAGTTAAAGAGTTTTCTTCAAATCTTGATGCTGTGATCTTCTTCATATACTTCACCTTCTGGGATTATTTGCTCAGCATACAGATTGAATAAATACGGTGAAATGATACAACTCTGACTCATACCCTTCCTGATTTTAAACCATGCAGTAACCCCTTGTTCTGTTAGAATGATTGTCTCTTGTCTTATGTACATGTTCCCCATGAGCACAAGTAAGTGTCCTGGAATTCTCCTTTTTGTAATGTTATCCATAATTTGTCATGATCCACACAGTAGAATGCCTTTGCATAGTCAATAAAAGAGAAGTAAACATTTTTATGGTATACTTTGCTCTCAGCCAACATGTATCTGACAACAGCAATGGTATACCTCATTCCATGTCCTCTTCCTACTCTAGCTTGAATTTCTAGAAGTGTCCTGTCAATATACTACCACACACCTTTTTGAATTATCTTCAGCAAAATTTTACTTCAATGTATTATTATGACATTGTTCAACAATTTCCAAATTCTGTTGGATCACCTTTATTTGGAAGAATCACAAATATGGATCTTTTCCAGTCCAATTGGCTAGGTAGGTTTTGCCAATTTTCTTGGTATAAATGAGTAAGCGCCTCCAGAGCTGCATCCTTTTGTTGCACATATCAATGAATATTAATTCTGTCAATTCCTGTTGCTGTTATGTGCCATCAAGTCGGACCTGACTCATAGTGACCCCTCCTTGTGTATTCGAGGCAGTATCACTATGGATGTAGATTGCCCCATCTACCTTCCAAGGAGTGGCTGGTAGGTTTGAACTGCCAGCCTTCTGGTTAATAGTCAAGTGCATTAGTCACTATGCTAACAGAGCTCCCTAAAACCTTGTTTTTTGCCAATTCCTTTAGTACAGCTTAGACTTCTGTTTTCAATACACTGGCTCTTGAACATATGCTACTTCCTGAAATAGCTGAACATTAACCAATTCTTTTTTGTACAGTGACTCTGTATTCCTTCCATCTATATTTTTTCTGATGATTCCTGAATTGTGCAATATTTTGTTCATTGAATCCTTTAATATCGCAACTGAAGGCTTGAATTTTTGTTCAATTCTTTCAGCTTGAGAAATTTGAGAATTTTTGTTTTTCTAATTTCAGGCCTTTGCAAATTTAATTATAATACTTTACTTTGTCTTCTCAGGCTGCCTTTGAAATCTTCTTTTTAGTCTTTTATTTAATAAATTCTTCTATTTTCTTTAGCTACTCTGTTCAAAAGAAAGTTTCAGAGTTTCTACTGACATCTGTTTTGGTGTTTTTTTTTTTTTTTTTTTCCCATCCTTTTAATGTTTTAATGACCTTTTGATTTCTTCATGTGGTATGTTCTTGATGTCATCCCACAACTTGTCTTGTTTTTGGTCATTGGTGTTGAATGCATCAAATCTGTTCTTCAGATGGTCTCTAAATTCAGGTGTGATATAATGATCATATTTTGGTTCCCATGAACTTGTTTTAATTTTCTTCAGCTTCAACTTGAACTTACATATAAACAATTGATGGTCTGTTCCATACTTAGCTCCTGGCCATGTTTTGACTGATGGCACTGACCTTCTCCATTGTCTCTTTCCACAGATGTAGTAGATATGACTCCTGTGTATTCCATCTGGCAAGGTTCACATGTATAGCCACTGTTTATGTTGTTGAAAAATGGCATTTGCAATGAATCAGTGGCTGGTCATTCAAAATTCTTTCATATGATATCCAACATCATTTCTGTCACCAAGGACAGATGATTTTCCAAGACAGATGATTCTTCTTTGTTTCAAACTTTCACATTCCAATCACCAGTAATAATAATTACATCTTGATGGTATATTTTGTCAATTTTATACTGCAGAAGTTGGTAAAAAGCTTCAATTTCTTCACCTTGGGCTTTTGTGGTTGGTGTATAAATTTGAATAATAGTCATATTAACTGGTCTTTCTTGCAAGAGTATTGATGTTATCCTATCACTGATAGCATTATACTTCATAGTAGAGTTTGATTTTTTTTTTTTTTTTTGACAATGAATGCAAAATTACACTCCTCTTCAATTTGTCATTACTGGCATAGTAGACCATATTATCATTTTTGGCAACTTGCAATTTTTCTAGTTTCATACTTCTTACATCCCATGTTTGAATTATTAATGAGTGGTTGCAGGTGTTTCTTCCCATTTTGAGTTGTGTCCCATGAACAAATGGAGGTTCTGATAGATTGGTTCCGTCCATGTCATTAAGGTCAACTCTACTTTGAGGAAGCAGCCCTTCCCCAATTGTATTTTAAGTCTCTTCCAAGCTGAGGGGCTCATTTTCCAGCATTATATCAGAAAATGTTTCATTACTGTTTATAAGGTTTTCAGTGGTCAATTTTTTTCAGAAATTGATGGCTTCATCTTTCTTCCTTGTCTGTCTTACTCTAGAAGTTTCACTGAAATCTGTCCACCAGGGGTGACCCTGCTGGTGTTCAAAATGCTGGTGGCATACCCTCCAGGATTAATCAATACATATTGATTGAATATTTTGTCAAGTTTATACTGCACAAGCTTCCAGAACCACAGAAACTTGCAAACTATCACAGTATGACAAACTGACAAATGAATGATAGATTCCTGGTATACTCTTGTATTATTATTATTAGTATTTTATCTTCCTTTTTAAATTGCGATTAAGGTGACAGTTTAAAAAGCATATTGTTTTTCCATTCAACAATCAATAAGCATTCTGTTTTGTGACATTTGCTGAAATCCCTACACAGAATTTCCCATTTATTTTTATCTTTCCTTAGTTGATTGTCTTTCTCTGTTTCCTAGATGACTCCTTCACAACTTTCCCCTTACTCCTCATACCTTAGATATACCTCTGTCCTTTTACCTGACTCATTTGACTAAACATTTAGAGCAATCTCAAAGGAAATTTTTTTGACTGCCAAAGACAACAACCTGTCTGCATCTATAAGCTTGAACTGTGCCTTAATTTCTACTATAATGAATGATCCATACTTGTTCTTATTTAAAGTCACTTCCTCTCCTAGTGTACAGAATCACATCACTTCATTCTTTCTCAAGAAGTTTGCTCCTACACTTATCTGGCTTCGTGGGTATTGCTATACTAAAAGTTGTGTGTCAATTTGGGTAGTCTAAGATTCTCAGTGGTTTAGCAGTATGATGTATTCACCCCTTATGATGATATCTGATATAATGCAATGACGTCCATGATGACATCTGCTATGAGCAACCAAGCAGTTGAAAGTTATTGATCTCGGTATGGCCCACTTCCAATATATACAGATGTCCTAGAATATATCTCTGGCTTTTTTTTCCTCATTCTCTATCCTGCAACTGGCACATCACCATCCATGGACTTACAGAATGCCTTACCCACTGCCATGGTATCCCATACAGCATCACCATAGTTCAAGGGACTCATTTCATAGCAAAAAAAAAAAAAAAAAAAAAAAAGTGTGGCAATGGGCTTATGCTCATAGAATTCACTGGTCTTATCATGTTTCCCATCATCCTGAAGCTGTTTCCTTGATAGAACAATAGAAAAGCCTTCCAAAGACACAATTAGAGGACCAATTAGGTGGTAATACCTTCTAGGGTCAGGGAAATGTTCTCCATAAAGTTGTATATGCTCTAAATCAATGCTCAGTATAGGGTATTGTTTTCCTAAGAGCCAAGATTTGTGGGTCCAGGAACTGAGGGATGGAAATGGGAGTGTTACTACTCACTGTTACCGTAGTTATCCTATTGTAAAATTTTTGCTTCCTGTCTCTCCCACCCTATCCTCTGAAGGTCTGGAAGTTTTAGTCTAAAAAGAAGCAAAACTTCTACATGAGAACACAATACTGAGTCCCTAAAACTAAAAGTTAGGAATGTCACATGGCCATTTTGGATTCCTCATGTCTCTGGATCAACAGGCAAAGAAGGGAGTTATTGTATTGTCTGGTGAGATTGATCCTGATTACCAAGGAGAAATCAGAGTGATAGTACATAACGGGCAAGTGAAACATTGTCTAATATATTGCTGGAAAATTTTATGAATAGCAGTGAAACATTTTCTGATACAATGGAGCAAACTGAGTCCCTGAGTCTGGAACACACTCAAAGTATGACTGGGGAAGAGATGCCACATTAAAATAGCATTGATCCTAAATACTCAGATGGAGTAAAGCTTTCTGGACCTCCTTTTGCTGATGGGACACAACTTAATGAGAAGAAACAGTAGAAAGCATGCCTTCGTAATTGGAACTTAGAATATATACGTATGAAGTTGTCCAAAATGAAATAGAACACATAAAGGTCAATATCCTAAACATTAGTGAGCTTAAATAGCTTAATATTGTCCATTGTGAATTGGACTCTCACATGATCTACTATGACAGGTATGACAAATTGAAGTGGAGTGTAATCACATTCATCATTCAAAAGAACATTTTAAAATCTATCCTGAAGTATAATGCTGTCTGTGATAAGATAATATCCATGGAAGGAAGGTTGGACAATCCTACTTCCATAGTGATACTTCCTCGGAAACCCAAGGAGGGGTCGCTATGAGTCAGGGCCGACTCGATGGCACATAACAACAACAACAACAAACCAGGAAGCCAATTAATACATTTTTATTCAAATTTACACTGCTACTACTAAAGTCAATGATGAAGAAATTAAAGATTTTGCCAACTTCTGCAGTATTAAATTAACCAAACACACAATCAAAATGTGTTGATAATTACTAGTGATTGGAATGTGAAAGTTAGAAACAAAGAAGAATCACCCATAGTTGGAAAATATGGCCTTCACAATAGACATGACCCTGGAGAGTTCATGAGAGAATTTTGCAAGACCAGTGACTTATTCATTGCAAATACATTTTTTCAACCAGATAAATGGCAATTATGCACATTGACCTCACCATATGGAACACACAGGAATCAAATTGACTATATTTGTGGAAAGAGACACTGGAGAAGCTCAATGTCATCAGTTAGAACAAGGCTAGGGATTGACTGTGGGAGTGAAAATAAATTGCTCATATGCAAGTTCAAGTTAAAACTGAAGAAAATTAAAATAAGTCCATGAGAGACATAATATCACCTTGATAATATCCCATGTGAATTTAGCTACCATCTGAAGAATACATTTGACACATTGAACACCAAAGACCAATGATCAGAGGAGTTGTGAGATGGCATCAAGAATGTCATATATGAAGAAAGAAAAGAACATTAAAAAAAAAATAGGAAGGATGCAATGACCAAAATGGATGTCAGAAGAGACTGTGAAACTTACTCTTAAATGGAGAGTAGCTAAAGAGACTGGAAGAAATGACTAAATAAAAGAACTAAACAGAAGATTTCAAAAAGCAGCTTGAGAAGACTAAGCAATGCATTACAATGAAATGAGCAAAGACCTAGAATTAGAACATAAAATAAGAAGAATACATTTGACATTTCTTAAGTTGAAAGAAATTAAGAAAAAATTCAAACCTCGAGTTGCAATATTGAAGAATTCTGTGGGAAAAGTATTGAATGGTGAAGGAAGTATTAAAAGAAGATGAAAGGAATACACAGAGGCACTGTGCCAAGAAAAATTAGATGATGTTCAGCTATTTCAGGAGGTAGCATATGACCAAGAACTGATGGTATTGAAAGAAAATTCCAAGCTACGCTGAATGAATTGAAGAAAAACAAGGCCCCAGGAATTGACTGAAGAATCATTGCCATGTTTCAACTGATTGATACTACACTGGAGGTGCTCACATGTTTATGCCATGAAATTTGGAAGACAGCTATATGGTCAGTGGATTGGAAGAGATCCATATTTATACCTTTTCTAAATAAAGGTAGTCCAACAGAATGGGGAAATAATTGAACAATATCTTTATTATCACACACAAGTAAAATTTTACTGAAGACAATTCAAAATACATTTCATCAGTATGTTGATAGAGAAATGCCAGGATTTAAAGCTGGATTCAGAAGATGGTAAGAACCAAAGGATATTATTGCTGATGTCATATGGATCTTAGCTGAAAGCAAAGAATACTAGAAAGATGTGTACCTGTTTTATTGACTATGCAAAAAGCATTCAATTGCGTAGATTATCAAATTATGGATAACATTGTGAAGAATGGGGAGTTCCAGAACACTTAATTGTGCTCATGAGAAACCCATGCACAGACCAAAAGGCAGTCATTCAAATAGAATAAGGGGATACTGAATGGTTTAAAATCAGGAAAGGTATGTTTCATGGTTTTGTATTTCACCATACTTATTCATTGTGTATGATAAGCAAGTTATCTGATAATCTAGACTATATGAAGAAAAAATGGCATCAGGACTGGGGGAAGACTCATTAACAACCTGTGATATGCAGATGACATGATCTTGCTTGCTGAAAGGGAAGACTTGAAGCACTTACTGATGAAAATCAAAGACTATAACCTATATATTGAGGTGTCACCCATATATAACATATATATATATATATATATGGGTGACACCTCAACGTAAAACAAAAATTCTCACAACTGGACCAATAAGCAGCATCATTATAAATGGAAAGAAGATTGATGTTGTAAAGGATTTAATTTTCCTTGAATCCACAATCAACACTTATGGAAAGTAAGCAGCAGTCAAGAAGTCAGACAATGTCTTGTATTAAGCAATTCTGCTGCAAAAGTCCTCTTTTGGTGTTAAGGAGCAAAGATGTCACTTTCAAGACTTAGGTACACCTGATCCAAGTCATATATTTTCAATAGCCTCACTGCATGTGAAAGCTGAACAATAATTAAGGAAGAATGAAGAAGAATTGATGCACTTGAATTGTGGTGTTGGCCAAGAATGTTGGAAATACTGTGAACTTGCAGAAGAATGGACAAATTTGTCTTTGAAGAAGTATAGCCAGGATGCTCCTTAGAAGGGAAAATTGCCAAATTTTAAATTTCTTCTCATTTTTTTTTTTTTTTTTTATCGTATTGTCAGACGGGACCAGTGCCTGCAGATGGATCTCATGCTTGGTAATGTAGAAGGTTAGATACAAAGGGGAAGAGCCTCAATGAGATGCATTGACACAATGTATGTGACAATGGGCTCAAGCATAGCAAAGATTGTGAAGATGGCAGGATCAGGAATTGTTTTAGTCTGTTTTATGTAGGGTCACTATGAATCAGAGCTGATTCTACAGCACCTAACAACAGCAACACCAATGGATTTAAAGAATAGTATGTATAGAATGCAGTAGATACTTTAGGACATCTCTTAGGAATACCATGCTTTGTGGTTACATTCATGGAAAACTATATCAAACCAATTCTGATAGGAGTAGTAACAGCCCAAACACTTCAGGACTGATGGTTTAGGTCACCACACTTAGTAAAGAACAATGACCAGCTGAGGTGCTTGCTGAAGACAAAGAGAACACAGAATGAGTGTTCTAGGAAGGTGGTTATAAATACCTGCTATGACTACATGACCAGTTATAGGAATGAGGACTATGATTGTTATGAACATTTCTTTCTGTCTGTATGCCTCAAATATTTTTTATTTCTTCAATTACAAAATATAGAACATAAATAGAGCTAATGCATTTTCATTTGTACATGTTAGGTACAAGGATGACTTTATAACTGTCTTTATTTAAAGATTATGTATGGTTTAGGGAGATGAGTGCAGTTGTCAAGTTGACAGGGGTTGGACTGTGTCTTCTTGGCTGGGCCATAATTCCCAGTGGTTTAGCTATAATGATGCTGTCGTCCTCCATAATCAAAACTGATATAATGTGATCATCTCCATGGTGAAATCTGCTATGAGCAGCCAATCAGTTGAAATGGAGTATTCTCATGGGTGTGGCCTGCTTCCAATATAGACGGATGTCCTAGCAAATATGTCTGTGTTTTTGCTTGTTCTGGATCCTGCATCTGGCTCATCATCATCTGGACTTGAACCAGTGGCCTGCCATGTTGCCTTCTAATTTGGAGATTGTTGCCTTCACAGACTGTGAACCAAGAGCCTGCTATCTTATCTGAATATCTTGGATCCAGCAGCTTCTGAAGCCAACAGCCTGCTATATCGCCTCTTGATCTTGGGTTTATCTGCCTCTGAAGGTGTATAATTCAGTAGAAGCCTTCAGCTTGATGTCTGACCTAAGGACATGGGACTTGTAAGCCTCTAAAACTGCATAAGTCATTTCCTTGAAATAATTTCTCTCTCTCTCTAAATTCTTCACTAAGTTTTCTTTTCTAGAGAACCCAGTCTAAGACAGGTATGTATATTATCTATTAGTTGAAACCTGTAAGATTATTTCTATATCTTTGACTTCTCTTTGTAATTTTAGCTTCATGTATTCAAAACTTGACATCATCATTAGATGTCTCATTGGTATCTCAAATCAACATTAACTGTGGATTTCTCTTCATTAAACCATTCCTTTCTCTATTATTGCAAAATCATGCAGTAGCATTTTTACTGACTCAGTTTCTCAGATTAAAAATACAAAAACAAAAATAAAATCCCAAAATTATGCAAGTGTTTTCACTACATTTCACATGAATAGTCAACTGAATTTCAAACTCTGGGTCTTAAAAATTATCAGTGCATAAATGATCAGGCTGTACTGGCTACACATTGAATTTAAAACATTTCGAAATATATACATTAAATTGTCATTAGAAATTATTTTGTAAATAAAATAAGACATGGTGAGTAGTTTAAAACTACGAGTGGTAAGATGGCATTAAGGGACATTTGTATTTTAATTTCTTTGTCCTAAAGAAGGTATTTGCATTTGATGGTGGGGTATGACCTTCTTCGAATTTTTAACTAAAAATTATTCATAGTATCTTTTCAGTGAAGAAAAAAAAAAAAATAGCCCATTATAGTATGAAGAGAATCAGATTCACCAAAGTATCTTGGCAAACTTGAAAATAAAAAATAAAAAATAAATAGAAACTGATAAGACTCAAACCATGAAGGTGACATAAGAAATCAGAGTATCTAGTAAAGACTGTGCAGATTTAAGGTCAGGGAATGTGGAGAAGAAAGTGCAGAAGGAATGTATGCAATAGGATAATATAAGGAACAAATCTAATGATATGCGGGAGATGTAACACACTGGCAGTCTATGCCTTGAACACTGCCTCTAGATATGTGTCTTCTTTGTTTCCTGATTGTTTCTTTCTTCTTCTTTGTTTTGTCTTGTTTGTTTTTGCAATCATGAATTTGACCGTTAGGGAGTGAATAATCAGGCCTTTCCTCCAAGGTGCCTCTGAGTAGATTCCATCAAACTTTCTTAGTAGGTCAGCATTTAACTCTTTGTGTCATTCAAGGTTCCAGATAATATCATGTAAGTGCTAAACTTGAATTAATATATTAGTACAAAAACAAAAGGAAAATAAAGTGATATTTCTGTTTCAAAATTAAATGAGCAATAAATTACAAAGGAAACATAAATTTTATGTTACTATTTTTCATGTTAAAATTTTCCATTAAATACAGTCACATATTATTGTATTAAATATTATATTGAACACTAAAATATATTTTAGCAAAAAATTGATTCTATTCCTTTCAGATGGTATTTCTTAAAACTAGATCACTTTATATGTTCCTGTTAATCACTTAGTTTTATGAGCATTTTTTGAATCTGACATTTGGTTTACACTGAAACAACTTAAAAATTTAAACATAATGAATGAGTTAATAAAGGATATTCAGATAGTAAAAGACCAAGGAGAAAACCACTATTCCCAGAACTGTAATAATACAAAAGGCAACAGCCACTTTTGGACAGATACTCAAGTTCTTGCATGCCCAAATACGAAGAAAATTAAAAACAAAGAAAAGTGTGTGACTATGAAAAGGGTTAGAGTTTTGTAGAGACCTCTCCTGAAAATTTTATCTCAGGTCCATTGATATATTTCCAAGTAATCTACTTTTAATTCTCAAGGGAACAGAAAAGTAAACTAAAGAAAAGTTTACATCTTTTAAACTCCAACTATAAGCAACTTCATACTGTGTAGCAACTTCATTAGAGTTGAGTATTAATGTTCTAAAAGTGGGCTTTGTGAAAGTGTTTAAAGGTATTGAAACTAGTTGCAGATAGATGATAAACAGATATATAGTTAAAACTTCTACATGCATACATACATAATTAGCAAAGAGAAACTAGGGTTCAATTTAATGCATATTCTCTACTTTAATAACAATGCAATTAATTCTATTAGCTATCTAAAAACACAGACTAGTTTTGGAAACCTGAATGTCAATATATAGCAATCACAAACAACCCCAAAATAAAAACAAACAAAACAAAAAGCAATGTTTCAATATGTGTACCAGTATAATATACCTATTATTTGTTTGTAATCTCTGCAGGGATTTAATTGTATCTCTTAAATATCTTTGAGGCAAATAATCCTGTAAGAGAGAGAGAAAAAAAAAAAAATTGAACACATGTTTTGTCTACTAATCTTAGAATGACATCAAATAAATTTAAATTTCAGGAGAAACTAAAAAGTTTCTTTGGAGTGAGAAAAAAAAAAAAAAAAAAAATCCCTGTAGAGGAAGAAGTTTAGGCCTACTGGAAGACTCACTAACTGAGTATATGCATTTGAAGGAAGCAATGGCTCAAGACATAACGCGAAACAACTTGAGCCCAACCTTCTGCAAGTATCTTTGTGACTTAAGAGGGGGTGTTTTATAAAACTCAGAAACGAAGGAATGTAACAATTAGCTTGGAATTGCATTAGAACCACATTACAAGTACTGAAACGCAGAAGAGTATGTGTTTTATTAAGGTCAAAGAGATGCTAAACTCTGATGATCTGAAGGCAGGCTAGACAGATCAACATGATTTGTGAGTGGAGAGCATGTGGTAGAAATACAAATCTCCTGGGAGTATTATTGTCGAGGGGGTACGTGATACTATGTGGACTACTGAAGGAAAATATCAACAGCATGTCTGCTGGGCATAGGTGAGTTTGACATGCACTAGCTAAGGAAGAGCACAGTGGTCCAGAATAAGGTATAAGGAAGAGAAATAGAGTCTAAGGCATTTGTAAAATTATTTATGTAAGATTGCCCCTACTGCCTCTCACTGCTCAGAACAAGGAAAAACAGAGGATTGAGGTCCTACACAGGCCTAGAGATTGTCTGTCAGAGCCAATTTTGACTTATAATGACTCTATAGAACACAGTAGAACTGCCTCATAGGGTTTCCAAGGCTGTACATCTTTATGGAAGCAAACTGCCTCATCATTCTCCTGTGGAGAGGCGGTGGATTCAAATTATCAACTTTTTGGTTAGCAGCTGAATGCTTTAACCACTCTGTCACTAGAACTTCTTCATAAGTGTGGAGTGACCATATAACTTATTGTCTAGCCTGGCACAATTTTAGTAGTGAAAGAAGTTATTATTAATAATTCATGTGGAAATTGGATCCCACTTGGGCAAACTGTAGTATACAGATTACAGTAATGGACAGAAGAAAGTCTATGGATACAGCTGACTTAGTGTCAAGTGATTAGAGTGAATGACTAGTAAGTAAAATATTCTTTCATAATGAAACCATGAGATATTTGAAAAAAAAGAGTAACTAGGGAAATGAAGTTGTTGCTTATAATATATAAAGGTGAAAAGAAACATAATAAAAGACTATGATAAATATTTTTAAAATCTGGTAACATACAAGGGAAAAACTGTTTCTGGAAATGATTTGTTCAATAAATATTTTTAGAATATTCTTATTTTGATTTTATTATTTTTTAAAGCAGTGAGTCTTACTTTGTGGGGGAAACTACATCATGTCTAGGCTGTAAGAAGTGGATGTTTAGGAAGGCATTCAATAACACATTACCTCAAATACTTTGATTTCTCTTTCTAGTGGATCACAATTGCCAAATCTTCATTTTTTCATCAACTGGTTGTGTGCCATGATATATTCACTCAGCAATGTTATGTGGATGAAGAAATGTACACTCTTGCTTGAAAAGAAAACAAATTAAAGATCCAGAGTGTTTTCAAACTAAAATTATGTTGGCTAGTTTAATTATTAAATGTTTTTATTAATCAAAATCAATTACCTTTTAAATTTAATTGGAAATATAAAAACAAAACAACCAAAAAATAAAACAACAAATGATAGCTGTGAAATTTATATTGTCATTAAGAATCATATCAATTTTGATAATAGCATGAAAATCTAGCATAGCTACATGATAGAATTCTAAGTTTTCTCAGCTATGATGCTAATAAATTGCCAATGAAACCATACAATTCTATGTAATAAAAAAAAATCACTTAAACTACTAGTGAATATCACTGGTAGTTAATGTCTGTTCAGGCTGAATCATGAATCATGAATCATGGTGTCTAGTGCATCATATTGATATCAGAAACTAAGTGCTATATTTCATCTTTATAAAACAAACATCTCTAAATGTCAAACAAGTATTGTGAGTACATTTTTTCTAAACTTCTGAATGTCTTTTGTATCAAAACCAGATTTTGTCTTAAGTTAAACAGTGATTTATGACTTATCCCAAACTAATTAGCTTAGAACTTTATTGTCTCCATTGAAATGAAAGGGAATCAGCTATTAATTATAGGTTTAGACATAAACTGATGGAGACATAAATACTTTTACTGCAGTTTTCTCAATAAATTCCAGATCATAAAACCTTACGTATGCATTCTGGATGTGGGACAAGTTTTATGTCCATTAGCGTGGAGACAACACATTGATTGCTTGCTATGGCATTATTCAAGTGAAATGATGAGGCAGTTCCGGTGTGTGTGGGGAGAACTAAATAATAAAAAAAAAAAAAGCAAGCTCAAATAAAGTGGGTATTACACTGGATCAATTAATCTTTTCTAAAATTAGGGTATATAATTTTAGAGTCAATATTATTCAGTTTAAGCAATATACTCTGACTAGAAAACTTCACTAAATTTAGACATTAGATAATCAGCTATAAATATTAATACCTCTCCTACTGCTTTTATTAACTATGGACTATTGTCAACAAAAACTGTGATAATTCATTTATTTAACAATATTTATAGATACCTTAATGTGTGCCATTAACACGTTTGTTGGAGGAGAGAGAGGGAAATGCTCTGCATCCTGTAATTGGTAGACTGAGAGAAGATACAATCTATTGCACAAGTGCCAGGTTTGGTATATCAGAGAAGATTAAAACAAAAACAAAAACAAAAACAAAAACAAAACAAACAAAAACGGAGAAACAGCTCACTGCCATCAAGTCAATTCTTACTCACAGCACCCCCATTGGGTTTCCAACATGGTAAATCTTTATGGAAGCAGATCACCTCATCTTTCTTCTTTGGAGTGGCTGGCGGTATCAGATAAGATAAACTTCACCAAGCTCACTGCCAGGGAGTTGGATCTGACTCATAGCAACACCTCCTTGGGTTTCTGAGGCAGTATCACTATGGAAGTAGATTGTCCAACCCTCCTTCCAAAGAATGGCTGCTGGGTTTGAACCACCAGCCTTCTGGTGCTTCTATCAGATAAGATAAGAACTATTTATTCTTAATGTTGAGAAAGAAGATGGAGTCCATAGGTATTTGTAAAAGTAAGCAAGCAGATGTGGTAAGGGAAGAGTTTTGGTGTTCTCATCTGAGTCTTTATTTTATTAACTAGGGAAAAAAAAGTCATTATTTGATACTATATTGGTGAAAAAAATCTTGAAGTTAGTGGTCATAAATTTAAAATAAATTCAGTCAATGAAGTTATGCATTATTTTCCCACTAAATACAGTTATGCTGGTGCAGGCACAGAATAGGTGGGGGATTTGGGATTCTTTAAAAGATTTGGAATGCTTTCAAACTGCCACACTTAACCTGGGAGAGGGTGAGGTGCAGGTAGGTAGAAAACTGAAAAATTTCTGTTGTTTATATATTCTCTTTTTCTTTTCTTTCTTTCATTTGATCCAGAATTTTCTTAGTTATAGGAACTCTCTAACTGGTTTCTGGAGTTGGAACACAATTGATTCTGCCAGTTTCAGCTTGAGACTGTTTTTTGGCCATTTTAATGACAGAACAGGAACAAGCAACTTCTTACACAGCTGGCTTGCTGTGAACTTCAGAATTTTATTTTTCTTTCTTTCTTTCTTTTTTGTGTAGTTGTTTAGCCCATAGCCCTGTCTATTGTTTAGATAAGAGTTGAGCCTTGGGAGTGAGTCCAATTCCAGGCCTGAAGGGTGACTCAAGGGTATAGTCTCAGGGTCTCAACAGTCTCTATCCAACCAGTAAGTATGGTCTTTTTCATGTTTTTAAATTTTGTTACACATTTTTTCTTCCACTCTACCTGGGATCTCAAATTTTGATCCCTTTCTGAGAGTTTGGCATCGGTAACTGGGCCCTAGATAGTTCTTCTGGTCTCATGTTCATGTAGACTTAAGTTCTCACGGTTCATTGGTCCCTCGGACTACTTACTTTCATACATCTTTGATTTTCTTCACTCTTCTTTGCTCTGGACTAGAAGAGACTAATAGTTGCATCTCAATGGCTGCTTGCAAGCTTTTAAGACCCCAGATACTACTCACTAAAGTAGGATGTGGAAAAACATTTTTGTGTACTACGTTGTGGCAATTGAGTTTCATGTACCCTACTATTCTTTAAAAAAAAAAAAAAAAAATCCTACTATGCACTATTCTTAAAAAAAAAAAAAAAATGACAATCTTTGTTGGATAGTCACCTTAACAATCAAGGTAACCCTGCTTTAAAACTTTCTTATTTCTTATTCATACTGACTCCAGTTTCTCTTGAATTTGTTGTTGTAATTGTTAGATTGTCTAAGGGTAGAGGTGGTCCTTGCAGTGTTTTAAAGTAGTTACTTTAATTGGTTTATTTTTAATTAGTTCTCCCTTGAATTCATTATGATCTAAAACATGAAATGTATAATACCAATATAAGTACATTTATATTTTATCCAGAATCTACTTGATTTTTGAGTGAGAGAATACACTGAAACTTTACACCAGCATACTGCCAAATATAGAGATACCTTATTTTCTACTTCTAAGTGTATGACTCAGGAAAATGTTTATATGCTTCACTATATTCATTTCTGAAATAGACAAAATAATAAATATAATACCTTGGAAGGTTGTTATGATCATTAAATGAGTTGCTATATGCAAGTTTCCTATTTTCAGAGAATAGCATGGCCCCACTTTGTGCCTTATTGAATTAGCAACTACCACCCTGAAATAAATAAATACAAAAAACTCAGGAAATGAGCTTGACTATGGATTTTGAAAAAAAATTGTCTATTGCTCTATTTATTCTTATGTCCATAGCCAATGTAAATCTGCAAATTCACATCAGTGCTGAAAGTTAGGAAATAATAATTTTTCTTCAAGTTACTGTCCTTAAAATACCTACTGGAGCTCATTAAGAATGTGCATGTTGGAGAGAAAGACAAGCTGGTATACTGCTAACGTGCTCTTCCAAATATCTCTGCAACAAAGATCTTGAAAACTGAGTGAAGCAGATAAAAATAATGATCCTGGAATTATGATCATCAAATGGGAAGATAAAGAATTATATTGAGCACTGACTGGAAAGAGAAACAAAACAAGATTAGTAATTGGGGAGAAAGAAGATGCTCAGATTGGTGGAAGTGGTAACATCTTGAACAGAGACACAGACACTAACTGTTGTTGTTGTTGTAGTTATGTGATGTCAAGTTGGCCCCAACTCATAGTGACCCCTCCTTGGGTTTCTGAGGTGGTATCACTACAAAAGTAGGATTGCCCAACCTTCCTTCTGAGGAGTGGCTGGTGGATTTGAACTGCCAGTCTTCTGGTTAGCAGTCAAGTGCCTTAGGCACTATGCTACCAGAGCTCCTACAGACACTGACTAGGAGGGGGAATTAAAAAAAAAAAAAAAAAATAGCTTCATGGAATCCACAAAGTGATAATGACACAGTGTAGATAGTTTGGGAGGAATTCAAGGTGAGTAATAGATGTGCAGGAGCTGGGAGAAAACTGCACAAGGTATTGGGTCAGAGTTATAAATGGCACAGGTGGCCATGGGGACAGCGTGGAGTGAAAAAGGGAATCAACTGACCCACAGCAGAAGCCACATTTAGACTGATGACAAACCTATGTTGGGGCCACTAGGGACAATCTCTTGCTTGTTTGAATCTAGGCAAGCGCTGGAAAAATGACTGTGTGAACACAGAAAGGCTACTCACCCATGCCAGAGAATCATGGTAGCAGGGAAACCCTCTCTGATCTAATAAATGCACTCCTTCCCTGTGCATAGGGATAAATACTCTTTCCACAAGCAGAGACTCAGTGAATAGAGAAAACTTCTTGTCTTCACCAACCTTGAACTTTGGATACTACATTTTTTAGAAGACTGAGTCAGAGGCTGAAACTCACCTGCTGGATGCCTAAGGACCTGAGAGAACATTTTTCACAGTGAACACAAGAAACACAACGCTGCAGCCTCCTCTCTGAGGAGCTCACTTGAACCAGGCACCTCCCACCTCTATGAACTGAAAGACTTCTCTATTGGGGTGGTTAGAGAAGAGAGTATCATGGAGGCATTTCACCAGAATCTGGGCAAGAGCTGGATAAATGCTATATATACCCAGAATGGTGTCAGACCAACACCAGGGAATCACTACTGGTAAGCCACACCTCCTGCTCCAAAAAGCACAGCTTCCCTGCAAATAGGGGCAAAACTTCTTCTCACCACCACCAAGCCAGTGGACAAAGACACCCCCTAGCCACCCATTCCAACTCACTCCAAATAGACAGAATAATAGACTCTGGCTATCCCTTTCTCCACACACATCAATCTTTGATCCTTCTCACACTGAGAAGAGGTATACACCTGTGGCTTTTCTACTGGAAGACGCTACTTGTGCCAGGCTTCTTTCACCTGCACAGGTGCACCCCGGTGGATCAATGGCTTCTGCTACACTTACCTGCTCCCAGGGCTGTCAGCTAACCAGAATCACAGAAGTGTCTCCTCCTCAGTTTCTTTATCTCTCCTTATTTTCTCCTCTCTTTCCCTATATTCCCTTTACCTCATCATCTTCTTATGTTTTTGCCAATCTTTCAGCTCCACCATCTCCCTTTTTTCCATATTTTTTATCTTTCATATTTATTCTTTTTTTTCTTTTTCTTTCTTTTTCTTGCTCTTTCCAACAAGAAAAAGATATTAACTTGCCACTAGTCATCCATATATACCACACTGACTACTACACCCAATGAACTAGCAACAATATCAGCTCCTATACCACTGGATCAACAACAGATGGTGGACAACAACTGTTTATCCTAACTGTAGCTTCTTTTCATGTCAAACAGAAATACGTGTTCACTTTCCCATGATTTTTTTCCACCAATCAGGAGATAGCTGTGGAGCATCACAGTGCAGTCAAATCAACAAACAAAGAAGCATACCTGCCCCACTTATCTGGATATATTGAAACTCACCAACACACAACCAACAAATAAAAACCATTTTAAAATGTCTCAGAGACAATAGACAACATCAATTCAAACAAAATAACAAGGCAAGATAGTAGATGCAAGTGAACTTGAAGAACTAAGAAATCTCTCTGAGGAAGAACAGGTAATAGAACTATGTGATAAGCAATTTAAAAGATATGTTTATAGGACCTTATAAGAGCTCAAGGAAATCATAAACAGAAACAAGGAAAAGACAGAGAATAATCTTGAAGAATTCAGGAAAATCATACAATTAAAAACTACAAAATAAATAGACAATTAGATATCATACAAAAACATTAATTATATCTAGATGATGAGCACTAAAATTACAGAGATAGATAACAGATTGGAAGAACAAAAGAGTAGAATCAAATTTGCTGAAGAATGCATATCCCCAGTCAGAAGACAAATCCTTTGACACACATTTTTATGAGGAAAAATCAGAAAAGAGAATGAAGGGAAATGAAAAAAGAAAAAAAAAAAAAAAAAAAAAAAAAAACAACTAAGAGTTATATGCCATGTATTTCAAAAGAACTAACATATGTCTGATTGAAATGCCAGAACAAGAGGAGGCCAACCAAGAAGTAAACAAACAAACAAACAAAACAAAACAAACAAAAAAACAAAAACAGAGAAAATCATTGAAGACTTTCTAACAGAAAACTTCTCCAATATCATGAATGACAAATAGCTATCCATCCAAGAACTCTCCAAACCCTATACAGAACAGACCCAAAGAGCAATTCACTGTGACATATTATAATCAAACTTTCCAAAGTCAAACACAAAGAAAAAATCTTGAGATCAGCTCAGGAAAATCAAAATGTTTCCTACAAAGGGAAACCAACAGAAACCACACAGGCAAGAAGACAATGAGATAACACATATGAAACTTGATGGAAAAAAAAAAAAAATGTCAATCAAGAATTATATATCCAGCAAAATTGTCCCTCAAATGTGATGGCAAAATTAGGACATTCCTAGACAAACAGAAATTAACAGAATTAAAAAAGAGACCTAAACTATAAGAAATGCTAAAAAGAATCTTTTCAACAGAAAAGCAACAACAGATGACAAGGATTTAAGATTAAGACTTGATAACACCACTGAGAAGCCAATCTAGGAAAATAATTCTCAAATCTAAAATAAGCTTACGAAATAGGAAATGTAGGACTAGATGAGTAAATCTGTAAATGATAACAACTACAAAGGAAATAGAGGACATAAGTGGTATAATTATAAAACTTCAGTTTGGAAAGGAGATCAGGATGATGTCAATATAGAACAGACTGTTCCAAACTTAGAGATAAGAATTTACTACACAGTAACCACAAAGAAAATTAATAAAACTTATAATCAAAATAAGAAAGAAGAAAATCACAAGGACTTAGTAAAGATGAAAGCAACAATAATGAAGAAAAGGGAAAAAAAATCTTGATAACAAAATGAGTTCAGCACAGAAAAGATTTGGAACAAATCATCAGCACCACAACTAACAACAAAAAGAATGACAGCAATAAACTCATACCTATCATTAATTACACTGAATGTGTATGGATTAAATGCACCATTCAAGAGAAAGAGAATAGTAAATTGGATAAGAATATGAGACTCATCGATATGCTGCCTACAAGACACTCACCTTAGATACAAAGATAAAAATAAATTATAAATCAAATGACTAGTAAAAAGAGCTCTGGTGGCATAGTGCCTAAGACATTTGACTGCTAACCAGAAGGCTGATGGTTCAAACCTTCAAACCTACCAGCCACTCATCAGAAGGAAGATTGGGCAATCTACTTCCATAGAGATAAGCCTTGGAAACCCAAGGAGGGGTTGAGATGAGTCAGAAATCAGAGTTTGGTTTGGTCTTTGGAATGGAAAACAACAAGAGCAGGAGTGGCAATATTAATTTCTGATAAAATAGATTTCAAGGCAAAATCTAGCATAAAGGAAAAAGAAGGGAATTATATGATAACAAATAGGTCAATAGACCAAGAAGACATATCCATAATAATTATCTGTGCACCCAATGAAAAATCTCCACAATACATAAAGCAAAAATTAACTGAATTGAAAGGAGAAATAGACAATGCTACAATAATATTGGGAGCTCTGGTAGCATAGTGGCTAAGGCACTTGACTGCTAACCAGAAGGCTGGTGGTTCAAACCCACCAGCCACTCCTCGGAAGGAAGGTTGGGCAATCCTCCTTCTGTAGTGATCCTGCCTCGGAAACCCAAGGAGGGGTCGCTATGAGTCAGGTCTGACTCGACGGCACATAATAACAACAACAACACAATAATATTAATAATCTTGGGGCAATAACATTATTAGACTTTAACACATCACTTTTGATGAAGGAAAGAATAATTAAAAAAAAGAAGAAAAACTCAGTAAAGATATAGAAGATATCAACAACACAATCAATCAACTTGACCTCATAGAAATATACATAGCCAACCAACAAAACACAATGCACATTCTTTTCCAGTGCACATGGATCATTTTCTAGGACAGACAATATGTTAAGCCACAAGTCAACCCTTAATAAATTTAAAAACACTGACTTTCTACAAAGCATCTTGGGCCACAACATAAAAAAAAAAAATAAATAATCAATAATAAGAAGACTAGGAAAAATATCAAATACATGGAAATTGAAAAATACACTGTTCAAGAACAACTGCGTAAAAGAAGAAATAAAGTGTGAAATAAAAAAAAAAATTAATAGAAATAAACAAGAATCAAAGCACAACTGATCAGAAACTTTGGAACACTGTGGAAGCAGTACTCAGAGGTCAATGTATAGCAATTAATGCACACATCAAAAAAGAAAAAAAGAATGAAAACCAAAACCTTAACTCAACAACACCATTAATTATAAAAAGAGAAATGAAAGAAACCACTCTCCAGAAGGAAATAATGAAAACCAGAGCAGAAATAAACAAAGGAGAAAACAGAAAAACTCAAGACTAGAACCTGGCTCTTCTGAAAGATGAATGAAATCAACAAACCATTGAAAAATTTAATGAAGAAAAAGAAAGAGAAGAGGCAAATAACACAAATAATAAATTAAATGGGCGACATCACATAAGAACCAATTGAAATGAAAAAGTTAATAACAGAATGCTATGAAAAACTGTAATAAAAAAATTAAATAAAATCTAGAAGAAGTGGATAAAATTCTAGAAATATAAGACCTATCAAAACTAGCATACAAGACTTCCAGTAAGATGGTGGAATATGCAGACAAGCTACACAGACCCTTTTCAACAAAGAAAAGAGAAAATAGTTGACTGAGGTACAGAAGATAATCCTGCAGCCCTGAGCTTTGAAAGGAAGTATACAGAAGTGGATTAGGCACCAACTAGTGGAAAAACTTCAACAAAAACAGTGAGTACACAGCCAGTAGGAGCAGTGGACTATCAGCTACTCTGATGGAACCAACAGCCTGAATATTTCCAAGTGGTGTTGGGACCTGAGAATTGACCTAAATATCAGCCCTGATCACAAGGGCTGCTGGGACAACTGCATTTGTAGCTCATGATGAGGAACAGAACCAGCAAGGAGGGAGACAACCTGAGCTGTAGTCTTTCAGCTGTCTGGATGGTGTAGCCATTTTCATTGTTTACAATCAGCTGCTATTTTGGATATTTAAAGTGACCGAGGGTGCACCCATTTAGAATGTTTATAAGCAGAGGCCATATTGGATATTTAAACATTCTAAATTATTGCACCCTTAGTCACTTTATTTCTGCTCTGATCTTCATTATTTCCTTCTGGAGACTGGTTTCTTTCATTGCTCTTTTTATAATTAATGGTGTTGCTGAGTTAAGGTTTTGGCCATATTGGATATTTGGGAGCTCTGGTAGTGTAGTGCCTAAGGCACTTGACTGCTAACCAAAAAGCTGGTGGTTCAAACCCACCAACCAATCCTCAGAAGGAAGATGGGGCAATCTACTTCCGTAGTGATACTGCCTCAGAAACCCAAGGAGGGGTCGCTATGAGTCGGGTCTGACTGTACGCCACATAACAACAACAACAACAACATATTGGATATTTAAAGTGACTGAAGGTGCAGTAATTTCAATTGTTTACAAGTGACAGCCATTTTAAGTGAAACATTCTCATTCAGATTCCAGGGACCTATAAATAAGCTCTGTTTGCCCAGGACAGCAGGGACATATTGGATGCAGACCACAGGAAAGGAGACAGGTGGTGAGTGTATAAGTTCTGTGAACTAATGAATAGAGGAGTACAGCACAGTACCCTGCTTATGCAGATAACACACAAAGAAAATGAAAATTATGGGCAAGTTACTTCAACATGTAATCATCAGTTAAATATAAACACAAAAACATCACTGTGCCTCAGAGACAACAGAGCCTCACAGTCCATACAAAGAAGCAAGATAAAGCAGGAAAAACAAAAGACCAGAATACAGACCCAAAACACAACCCTGAGGAAGATGCAGCATTGGAACTCCCTGAAGAGGAATTCAAAAGAATGATATTTAGGTACCTTCAATGAATTGAGAAACAGATCAAGGAAAACACTGACAAAATTGAAGACAATACAGAGAAAACCCTACAAAAATTTTGAAAAACAATAGAAGACCAAAATGACAAAATAAGTGAAAAATTAGCAATGATACAATATCTACAGATAGAAATCCAGAAGATTAGCACTAAATTTTCAGAAATAGATAACACATTGAATGGAAAAAGGAGTAGAATTTAATCAATGGAAGATAGACTTAGTGAAATTGAAGACAAATACCTCAATACTTCTTTGTAAAGGAATCAATCAGAAAAAAAGACCAAAGCAAAATCAAGAAAGCCTAAGGTTCATGAGGGATACCATCAAAAGGAATAATCTACATATAATTGAAATTCCAAAACAAGAAGAGACAAATAAAAGCACGGAAAAAATTGTCAATGATTTGTTGGAAGAAAATTTTCCTGGTATAATGAAAGATGAGAATATATCCATTCAAGTAGTCCAATGAACTACAAACAGGATAGACCCCAAAAGAAAATCTCCAAGACACATCATCATCACACTCACCAAAACCAAAGACAACGAAAGAATCCTGAAAGCAGCTCAATAAAACTGAAAAGTTACCTATGGGGGAAGCCAGTAAGACTAAGTTCAGCTTTCTTGGCAGAAGCCATACAGGTGACAAGATAATGGTATGTTATATATAAAACCCTGAAAGAGAAAAATTTCCAAACAAAAATTATATACTCAGCAAAACTGTCCCTCAGAAATGATGGTGAAATTAAGACATGTCCAGATAAGCAGAAATTAGGGGAATTTGTTAAAACCAGACCAACTTTACAAGGGATGCTAAAGGGAGTAGTACTTTGGACAAAGCATCAACAACAGCAACTAACCATTAACACACATGATGACATAACCCAGAAACCAACCCAGTTATAGAAGTATCCAAAGTAGATAAGCCTACAAGATTGTAAACAGGGAAACAGAGACATCAATTGGCAAATAAGGACAATTACAAACCCAAAAGAGGGGAAAAAAAAATGTGTAGTTACAGAACTTCTAAATGATAGAAGTCAAGACAACTACAAGATAGAATGGACTGTTCTAAACTTGGGAAAAAAAAAATTATAAATCAGAGGGTAACCTGAAAGAAAAATGATAAACCTTTACATCAAAATAAAAAAGAAGACCAGAACAAATATTTATCACATAATAAAATGGTAGCAATGAAGGAATTGATAACATGATTCATAAACAAAACAAGGTCAGCACAAAAAATTATATGGAACAAAGAAATCAGCACTATGAAAAAGTACATAACAAAATGACAGCAACACATTCAAACTTGTCAATAATTACATATCTGAAAAGGGACTTATCTCTAAAAGTTATAGAAAAATCCAACACCTCAACAACAAAAAAGATTAACAATCTAATTTAAAAAAAAGGGCAGAAGTCATGAATAGACATTTCATCAAAGAGCATATTTAGGCAACCAGCAAATACATGAAGAAATGCTCATGATTATTAGCCATCAGAAAGATGCAAATCAAAACAACAATGGGATACCATCTCACCCAAGCACTACTTACAAAGTTCAACAAGACAGAAAATAAAAAATGCTAGTGAAGTTGTGGAGAGATTGAGACTCTCATACACTGCTGGTGGGACTGTCAAATGATATAACCACTGTGGAAAACAGTATCACAATTCCTTAAAAATCTGGAATTAGAAATACCATTTAACCCAGCTATCCCATTACTAGGTATATATCTTAAAGAAATGAAAGCCAGGACAAGAATAGATATATGCACACCCATGTCTTTAATAGCCTATAAATAGACTATCAAACATTGCCCAGAATGTGCAGGAGATAGAAGAGAAGCTAGATGATTGCGACTGTTTAAAAATTAAATTATTATGTGCATAGAAAGACATCATCAAAAGGGTAAAAAAAAAACTAAAAATTGGGAGAAAATATATGCCTATGACATATCTGATAAAGGACTTATCTCCAAAATCTATAGAAAACTACAACACCTCAACACCAACAACACAAATAACCCAATTCACAAATAGGCAAAAAACTTGAACAGGCACTTCACCAAAGAAGATATACAGGCAGCCAACAAATGTATGAGAAATTGCTCATGATCATTAGTCATTAGAGAGCTGAAAATCAAAACAATAATGAGATATCATCTCACCCCAGCAATAATAGCAAAGTTCAACAGGTCAGAAAATAAATGCTGGCAAGGTTGTGGAGAGATTGGAACTTTTGTGCACTGCTAGTAAGATTGTAAAATGGTACAACCATTGTGGCAAGCGGTATAGCATTTCCTTAAAAAACTGCAAATAGAAGTACCATTGAACCCAGCAATTCCATTACTAGGAATATATCCTAAAGAGGTGAGAGACAGAGCATGAACAGACATATGTACATCTATGTTCATTGCAGCACAATTCACCATAGTAAAGAGATGGAAACAGCCTAAATGTCCATCAACAGATGAGTGAATAACCAAATTATGGCAAATGCATACAATGGAATACTAGGCTACATTAAAGAACAATGAAGGATACATGAATTATCTTACAGTGTGGATGAACCTGGAGGACATTATACTGAGTGAAAAAAAGTCAATCACAGAAAGACAAGTACTATATGAGACTATTACTATAAAAAGACAGAGAATGGTTTGTTTGGGAAAGGGAACTCACTTAGTAGGTTACTGGGATGGGGAGGGAAGGGAAGGGATTAATTTCAAGTTAGTTGAGGCCTACACACTGACATGGGTAGGGGAAGGGATATACTGGCAGGATCTATGACCACCATGATAACATTAGGAGATGGGAGGACATCAAATTGTGCACATAGGAGATAGACGACAGATAGACCAACCAATGTGTCCACAACACTGCATTGCCATCAACACCAAACATCAGGATACAGATCCACACATCAACACCTGAGATGATCAGATGGGGGTCAGTGAACAGAAGTATACTCTAGACCAAGGATAGATTCAGCTGAGGCTAATCTTGCACAGACACCAGTGATACAAAATACCTG
>NW_006922208.1:764063-765921 GCF_000298275.1 Orycteropus afer afer
CATAGGACATGATGGCTCTCGAGACCAGAAGAAATAGATGGTGCCCAGTTACCAATGCCAACCACTCAGGAAAGGATAAAATCTGGAGATCTTGGATAGAGTGGGAGGGAAAACATGGAACAAAATCCAAAAACTCAATAATCACCAGAATTACTGGTCAGATGAAATTTGGTAATACCCCCAATACTATGGCCCTGAAATATATTCTGTGCCTGGAATAAAATGCACCTGCATGGGCTAGCTCTCAGCCCAATAGTTAACAAGATGTACACACAGACCACTCAACCCAGGTTGATGCACACACATACTCTATGGCAATACATCCCTTGGAGCAGGAAAACCAGAGGACCAACATTCAAATTGAGGATATGCAGGACAAATAGGAGTGCATAAATATGAGGGGCACAAGGGGAGGGTTACAGGGTAGGGAGGGGAAGAGACTGGGTTAGGATTGGACATAGTAAGTGGAAAGTGAAACTAAATGTACACATAATGTTGAATGTAAAACACATTCTTAAAATAAAAATAAATAAATAAATATAAAATAATAAATTTTATATTTTACTGTGGTTTCCAGTCAAACAAAAGACAGGCATATGAGGTGAACATAGGAGCTCTGGTAGCATAGTGCCTAAGGCCCCTGACTGCTAACCAGAAGGCTGGCAGTTCAAATCCACCAGCCACTCCTCAGAAGAAAGATGGGCCAATCTACTTCTGTAGTGATACAGCCTCGGAAACCCAAGGAGGGGTCGCTATGAGTTGGGTCTGACTCAACGGCACATAACAATAACAACAACATGAGGTGAACATTTACCCTAGGTAGATACATTTCTTGGAGAGAACAATCTTGGAAGAAGAGAAGGGCTGTGTGTGCACAGGGAGATAGCTGAGGGGGCAGGGGTACATGGAGGGAAGGACATAGGGAAGAGGTAACTGGGGAGGAAGTGGGAGGGGAGCTTTTCCATTGTGGTAAATTGTAGTCAATGTCCTGAGACAAAGTGTATGTGAGTTGCTGTGTGGAAAATGAATTTCCTCTATATACTTTCAGCCAAATCACAATAAAACTAAACTAAAATAATAATAATAAAAAAAATCTAGCATAGAGTGAATGATAAAGGAAGATATTGAGCAGGTCATAAATATACCACTTCCAAAAAAAAAAAGAAATCCTGGCCCAGATGCTTTCACTGGAGTTTTCTGTCAAATGTTGAAAGAGGTGACACATATCCTACTCAAGCTGTTCTAGAACATAGAAAAGGAAGGCACACTGCAAAGTCCATTTTTTGAAGCAAATATAACCCTGATACCAATACCAGGCAATGACACAACTAAAAAGGAAAACTACAAATCAGTATACCCTGTAAATATAGATTTAAAAATCTTTAGCAAAATCCTACCTGATAGAATCCAACACTATATATATATATATATACACACATATATAAGTACACCTTGACCAAGTGGGATTCACACCAGGTATGCAAGGATGATTTGACATTAGAAAAACAATCAA
The DNA here is from genome assembly GCF_000298275.1 of Orycteropus afer afer. Lineage (NCBI taxonomy): Eukaryota > Metazoa > Chordata > Mammalia > Tubulidentata > Orycteropodidae > Orycteropus > Orycteropus afer. Next base: position 765,577 of record NW_006922208.1, read on the forward strand.
TGTAAAACACCACATGAATAAAATAAAGGAAAAGAACCACATGATCATATTAGCCAATGCAGAAAAGACATTTGTTAAAATCCAGTATCCATTCCTGATAGAAACTCTCAGCAAAATAGGGATAGAAGGGAAATTCCTCAATCTAATAAAAGGCATATACGCAAAACCAACATTCTTAGTGGAGAGAAACTCAAAGATTTCAGATTCCAGAAATAGATCCATCTATCTATCGACAGCAGATCTTTGACAAGGGACGAGAAACTATTCAATGATGAAGAGATTGTTGTTGTTGTTATGTGCCGTCGAGTCGGCCCTGACTCATAGCGACCCCTCCTTGGGTTTCCG
>NW_006922208.1:766681-775919 GCF_000298275.1 Orycteropus afer afer
AACAAGTGTTATGGGGATGTGGAGAGATTGGAATTTTCCTACACTGATGGTTGTGGAATTGTTGTTGTTAGGTGCCATTGGGTCAGCCCTGTCTTATGATCACCATGTACACAACAGAAGAAAACACTTCCCAGTCCTGTGACATCCTCACAATCCTTGTTATGCTTGATAACATCATTGAAGCCATCTTGTAGAGGATCTTTCTCTTCTTCCTGACCCGATACTTTACCAAGTATAATATTCTTCTGCAGGGAATGGTCCCTTCTGACATGACCGAATTAGGTGAGATAAAGTCAAGCCATTCTTGCTTCCAAGGAGCATTCCAGCTGCCCTTCTTCCAGGACAGACTTTTTGTTCTTCTGGCAATCCATGGTATTTCCAGTATTCTTCTCCAACACCACAATTCAAAGGCATCAACTCTTTGGTCTTCCTTATTCACTGTCTAGCTTTCAGATGCATATGAGGTGATGGAAAAAAAAAAAAAAACATGACTTGTTTTTGTTGTTATGTGCCGTTAAGTCAGACCTGACTCATAGCAACCACTCCTTGGGTTTCTGAGACAGTATCACTACGGAAGTAGATTGCCCAACCTTCCTTCCGAGGAGTGGCTGGTGGGTTTGAATCACCAGCTTTCTGGTTAGCAGTCAAATGCCTTAGATACTACACTACCAGAGCTCCTACAGCTTGGGTTAGGCACACCTTAGTCATCAAAGTGACATCTTTACTTCATAACATTTTAAAGAGGTCTTTTGCAACAGATTTTCCCAGTGAAATATGACGTCTGATTTTGTGACTGCTGATTCTATGGCTGGTGACTGTGAAATGAAATCCCTGATAACTTCAGTCTGTTCTCCATTTTTCATGATGTTGTTTATTGATCTAGCTGTGAAGATTTTCATTTTCTTCATGTTGAGGTGCAATCCATACTGAAAACTATAGTATTTGATCTCCATCAGTAAGTGTTACAAATCATAATTCACTTTCATCAAGCAAGGTTGTGTCATCTGTATATCATAGGTTGTTAATAGCTCTTCCTCCAATCTGGATGCCACTTTTTTCTTCATGTAGTCCAGTTTTTTTATATTATTTGTTCAACACACAGTTTTCATAAGTATGATGAAAGGGTACAGCCATAACATCCATCATAATTGATGTTAAACCATGCAATATAGCCTTGTTCTGTTTGAATGATAGCCTTTTGGTCTATGTACAGGTCCCTCATGAGAACAATTAAGTGTTCTGGAATTCCCGTTCTCTGCAGTATTATTCACAATTTGTTATGGTCCAACCAGTCGAATGCTTTTGCACAGTCAGTAAAACACAGGTAGATATCTTACTGGTATTGTTTGCTTTCAGCTAAGATCCAACAGCTAAGGGAAACAAACTTATCTGTCATTTTATCATCCTGTGAGGCTTGTATGTTGCTGTGAGGCTTGAGGCCATGCCACTGATATTTCAGACACCAGCAGAGTTGCACATGGTGCACAGGTTTCAATGCAGCTTACAGACTAAAACAGACTAGGAAGAAGGAGGAGGCCATCTGTTTCTCAAAAATTGGCCAGGGAAAACCTTGTGAATAGTAGAGAAACACTGTGATACATTACTGGGCAACTTTATGAATAGCTTGGAAACATTGCTCCACACAGTGAGCAACAGGAGCCCCTTGGATTGGAAAGCACTCAAAATAGACTAGGAAAGAGCTGCTTCATTAGAATAGAACCATCCTTAATGATATGGATGAAGTAAATCTTTCAGGGTCTCCATGTGCTGACGTAACACAACTCAAATAGAGTAGAAACATCTGCAAACATCCATTAATAATTGGAACATGGAATGTACGAAGTATGAATATAGGAAAATGGGAATTTGTCAAAAATGAAATGGGTAAAGATTGATATCCTAGGCATTAATGAGCTGAAATGTATCAGTTGGGCCATTCTGATCCAGACAGCCATATGATCTACTATGCTGGGAATGACAAATTGAAGAGGAATGGCTTGGCATTCATCACCACAATGGATATTTCAAGATCTGTCCTGAAGTACAAGGCTGTCAGTGATAGGATAATATCCATACTCCTACAGGGAAGACCAGTTAATGTTACTATTTCTCAAATTTATGAACCAACCAACAAAGCCAAAGATGAAGAAATTGAAGATTTTTATCAACTTCTATAGTCTGAAATTGACTGAACTTGCAATCAAGATGTGTTAATTAACACAGGTGATGGGAATGCAAAAGTTGGAGACAAAGAAGAATCACCAGTAGTTGGAAAATTTGGTCTTGGTGACAGAAATAATGCTGGAGATAGCATGATAGAATTTTGCAAGACCAATGACATATTCATTGCAAATACATGTTTTCAACAATACAGCTGGTGGCTGTACATGTGGACTTCACTACACTGAGTACACAGGAATCAGACTGACTACATCTTTGGCAAGAGATGATGGAAAAGCTCAATATCTTCAGCCAAAACCAGGACAGGAGCTGATTGTGAAACAGACCATCAATTGCTCATATGCAAGTTCAACTTGAAATTGAATAAAATTAAAGCAAGTCCATGAAAGCCAAAATATGATCTTGAATATATTTCTCCTGAATTTAGAGACCATCTAAAGAATAGATTTCATGCATTGAACACCAGTTACCAAAACCAAAACAATCGTGGGATGGCAACAAGAACATCAGCCATGAAAAAAGCAAGAGGTCATTTATAAGACAAGAAAGAAAGAAAAGACTAAAATGGATGACAGAAGAGACTCTGAAACTTGTCCTTGAGTGGAGAGTAGCTAAAGCAAATGGAAGAAATGATAAGATAAAAGAGCTGAACAGAAGATTTCAAAGAGCAGCTCAAGCAGACAAAGACAATTACTCTAATGAAATGTGGAAAGACCTGGAGTTAGGAAACCAAAAGGGAAGAACACACTCAGCATTTCTCAAGGTGAGAGAACTCAGGAAAGAAATTAAGCCTGCAGTTGCAATATGGAAAGATTCTATGAGAAACATATTGAATGATGAAGGAAGCATCAAAAGGAGATGAAAGGAATACACAGAGTAACTGTACAAAAAAGAACTGGTCGATGTTCTCCATTTCAAGAGGTGGCATATGTTCAAGAACCAATGGTCTTGAGGGAAGAGGTTGTAGCTGCACTGAGGGAATTGGTAAGGATCAAGGCTTCAGGAATTGACAGAATACCCACTGAGATGTTTCAACATACAGATGCCCCTCTGAAGGTGCTCACTTGGTTATGCCAGGAGATTTGGAAGACAGCTATCTGACCTACTGACTTGAAATACATATTTGTACCCATTTCAAAGAAATATGATCCCACAGAATGTGGAAATTATGGAACAATATCATTAATATTGCATGCAAGTAAAATCTTACTGAAGATAATTCAAAAATACTTGCAGCAGAATACTGACAAAGAACTTCCAGAGATGCAGGCTGGATTCAGAAGAGGATGTGGAATGAGGGGTATCCTTGCTGATGTCAGATGGATATTGACTCAAAGGAAAGAATACCAGAAAGATGTTTACTTGTGACTTGTTAACTATGCAAAAGCATTTGATTGAGTGGATCATAAAATACTGTGGATAACTTTGAGAAGAATGGGAATTCCATTAATTGTCCTCATGAGAAACCTGTAAACAGATGAGGAAGCTGTCGTTCAAACAGAAAAAGGGAACACTTCCATGAAAAAAGCAAGAGGTCATTTATAAGACAAGAAAGAAAGACTAAAATGGATGCCAGAAGATGCATGGTTTAAAATCAAGAAGGGAGTGTGTCAGGGTTGTATCTTTTCACCATACTTATTCAATCTGTATGCTGAGCAAAAAAATCTGAGAAGCTAGACTATATGAAGAAGAATGTGGCATCAGGATTGGAGGAAGAATCATTAACAACCTGCAGTATGCTGACAACACAACTTTGTTTGCTGAAAGTGAGGATGACTTGAATTACTGATGAAGATTGAAGCATACAGTCTGCAGTATGGGTTATATATAAATATAAAGTAAACAAAAATCCTCACAGCTGGACATATAAGCAGCATTATGATAAGATTGAAATTGTCAAAGACTTCACATTGCTTGGTTCTACAATTGATACCAATGGAAGCAGCAGTCAGGACCTCAGATGACATTTAGTACTGGGCAAATCAGCTGCAAAGGACCTCTGTCAAGTGCTGAAGAGCAAAGATGTCTCCTTGAGGACTAAGGTGCACCTGACACAAGCCATGGTATTTTCAATTGCCTCATGTGCATGTGAGAGCTGGACAATGAGTAAGGAGGACTGAAGAAGAGTTGATACTTTTGAACTATGGTGTTGGTGAAAAAAGATGAAAGCATCATGGACTGCTAAAAGAACTAACAGGTGTTCCCTGGAGGAAGTGAAGCCAGAATGCTCCTTGGAGGTGAGAATGGCCAGACTTCATCTCATATACTTTGGGCATGTTGTCAGAAGGGACCATTCGCTGGAGAAAGATGTCGTGCTGGGTAAAGTGGAGTGTTGACAAAAGAGGAGAAGGCCCTCAATGAGGTGTATTGACATGATGGTGGTGATGATGGGCTCAAGTATAACAGGAATCTTGGAGCTGGCTCAGGACCAGGCGGTGTTTTGTTCTGCTGTTCATAGGGTCGCTATGAATCAGAAATGACTCAATGGCACCTAACAACAACAACAACAAGATCCATTAGCAATGATATCCTTCATTCCACATCATCTTCTGAATCTACCTTGAATTTCTGGACGTTCCTTATCAAATACTGCTTCGATCATTTTTGAATTATCTTCAGGATACTTTTACTTCCATATTATATTAATTTTAATTGAAGATTTTTTACAAATAATTCTTCAGTATATGAAATTGTCCAAACATGTAATCACAATGTATTGATAATTATTGTTGATTGGAATGTGAAATCTTAAAACTAAGAAGAATCAAAGGTAGTTGGAAAATATGGCCTTGGTGACAGAAATGACACTGGAGATCACATGATAGAATTTTGCAAGACCAATGACTTATTCACCTTTTCAACAACCTAAATGGCACCTATGCATGTGGACCTTGCTAGATGGTATATGTTGAAATCAGATCAACTACATCTGTGGAAACAGAAAATGGAGATGCTCAATATTATCAGTCAAAACAAGACCAGGAATGACTATGGAACAGACAATCAATTGCTCATATACACATTCAAGTTGAAGCTAAAGAAAATTAAAATAAGTCCAAGAAAGTAAAAATGTAACCCTGATTATATGCCTCCAGAACTCAGAGACTATCGGAAGAATAGATTTGATGCATTAAACAGTAATGACTGAAGACCAGATGAATTATGGAATGACATCAAGGACATCACACATGAAGAAAGCAAATTGTCTTTAAAAGGGAGGAAAGGAAGAAAACAATGAAATGGATGTCATAAAAGACTCTGAAACTTGCTCTTTAATGTATAATAGCTAAAGCAAATGGAAGAAATACTGAAATACAAGAACTGAATAGAAGAGTTCAAAGGGCAGCTGAAGAAGTCAAAGTAAAGTATTATAATGAAATATGCAAAGACTTGGAGTTAGAAAACCAAAAGGAAAGAACACTTTCAGAATTTCTCAAGCTGAAAGGACTAAAGAAAAAATTAAAGCCTTGAGCTGAAATATCGAAGGATGCTATGGACAAAATATTGAATGATGCAGACAGATCAAAAAAAGGTGGAAGGAATACACAAAGTCACTGTACCAAAAATAATTGGTTGATGTTCATGCATTTCAGGAGGTGGCATATGATCAAGAACCAGTGGTATTGAAGGAAGAGTTCAAAGGTGCACTGAAGGAATTGGCAAAAACAAGGATCCAGGAATTGACAGAATACCCATTGAGATCTTTCAACAAATGAATGCAATGCTGGAGGAGCTTACTCATTAATGGCAAGAAATTTGGAAGACAGCTACCTGGCCAACTGACTTGAAGAGAACAATACTTATGCCCATTCCAAAAAGTGGTGATCCAATATAATGTGGAAATTATTGATCAATATCATTATTGTAACACACAATAAAATCTTGCTACAGAAAATTAAAAAATACCACTGGGGAAACACTGAAATGATATACTCACTATGGAAAACGGCATGATGCTTCTTAAAAATTGAAATAGAAATATTATTTGACTCAGAAATCCCACTACTAGAAATGTACCCTAAAAAATTGAGATCCAGGACATCAATAGATATATGCATACCTATGTTCAGCACAGCACTATTTACAATAGCAAAGAGAAGGAAACAACCAAGTCCCCATCAATAGGTGAATGGATAACCAAACTATGGTACATACACACAATGGAATATTATAAAACATTAAAGGATAATGAAGAATCAGTGAATCCCCTCATAACATGGATGGACTTGGAAGATATTATGTTAAGTGAAATAAGTCAATCACAGGACAAATATTGTACGAGTCCATTATTATAAAAAGTCAAGGAAAGGTTTGCCTAGGGAAGGACATTTTCTTTGTTGGTTACCAAAGATGGCAGGGGAGGGAGAGGAAGGGAAAATAGATGGCTATTTAAGAGATAGGTTTGATATAAGTGAAGAAGAAAATGATGCAACTTTCACCTAATATGTGACTATAGGGAAGGTTGGACAATCTACTTCTGTAATGATACTGTCTGAGAAACCCAAAGAGTGGTCGCTATGAGTCAGGTCTGATTCAAGGGCACATAAAAACAACAACAACAGCATAATATCACTAAGGAAAGAGAAGACATGGAGAGGTATTAACAAAAACAAATACTACTGCATACCCAAGAGTGCATTATCAGTAACAGCAATGTGAATCTACTGGGAGATGCATGGGTAGAAAGGTAAAAAGATAATCTATGGATAGGCAAATGGGAATATACTCATGACCATACATAGGTTTGGCAGACAGTATTCCTATGTATTTATTTTTATATGTTATAAACATGTAAATATGTAGTTTAAGCCTAACAGGAGGCAAAGTTAGGGTAACTTCTTAACAAACCAAATCCAAACCAGGATAACTTCTTAGGCAAAATTAAGCACCTTTGAGGGACTCACTGTGTCTGCAGGCTGGGGACCAATCATGGGGAACATCAAGCTCAGTTGGCACAACATAGTATACAAAAATATTGATCTACATCTTACTTTGGTGAGTAGTGACTAGGGTCTTAAAAGCTTGTAAGTGGTGATCTAAGATGCAACTATTGATCTCTCCTAATCCAGAGCAAAGAATAATAAAGAAAATCAAAGACACATGGAAATAGTTCAAAGGATTAATGGATGGACCAGAGAACCTCAGCCTAGGTAACCCTTAGATCCAAAGAACTAGATGCCCAGCTACCAATGCCAATCACTCAGAAAGGGATCAAAATTAGAGATCCTGGAGAGAGTGGCATTGAAATATGTGGAACAAAACTCAAAATCATAAAAAAGACTACTAGACTTACTGCAAACTCCCGAGGCTATGGTCCCTTTTGAGCCTGGAATTGAACACACTTTCAAGGCTTAACTCTCAGCCAAGCTCTAGACAGACCTAAGAGCTGAACACCTACAATAAGAGGATGCACTCTTTAGAACAATCAACTATGGGACATCAGAAGGGTAGCATTTCCTCAGGGAGAAATGTAGGGAGGCAGGAATGCATTGGAAGAAGGACATGGGGTGGGGGCAGATAACCACAGGGAGGAAGGGGGAAGAGAGTTGTTACACGGTAGGGAATGTAACTGGCGTCACAAAACAAAGTGTGTATGAACTGTTGAATATAAAATTAATTGGCTTTGTAAAATTTCTCCCAAACACAATAAAAAGTGTTTTTTTTTTTTTTAAGATTTTTTTCTTTACACATTGCTGCACTCTTGCAGGATGTGTTGTTGGTGTGAAAATGGTTTTTGTAACCACCTGGGCTTTTGGCTTGTAGAAAATAATTTCCAGTTGAGTGATTTAAAATGACTACTCTGTTGTTCCAAAGAAATTATTATATGTTGTTCATAGTTTTTTACTGTTAGATACTTCCTAGAATCCCTAATAACTAAATATTTTCCATTTAAGTTCTTCATGCTTATATATTCACTGTCTATAGGAAGCAAGACCTTTTTGTCTTATCATTTTAATAATTTACAGATTTTTAACCTAAAGAATAGAAGCTCTGAGATTTTATGAAAATAAAAGAATTACGCTGCCTCTTACAAAGTCTCCACAGATATGAGATAAAAGGTACATTTGAGATATATATCTCAGGAGGATCCATTGTTATATCCTACAGAAAATAGCAGATAGAACCATACTTGTTGTTGTTGTTATGTGCCGTTGAGGTGGCCCCAACTCATAGCGGCCCCTCCTTGGGTTTCCAAGGCAGGATCACTATGGAAGTAGATTGCCCCATCTTCCTTCCAAGGAGTGGCTGGTGAGTTTGAACCGCCAGCCTTCTGGTTAGCAGTCAAGTGCCTTAGGCACTATGCTACCGGAAATCCTAGAACCATACTAATTGGGATTAAAATGCCTGGTACCATTGTGATAGGTAATTATCAAAAACACAATTTCAAAATAAAATATTGAAAAGATGAAAGATGAATATTAAATAATAAAAATAAAGTTAATGAAACCCTAAGAATATTGAAAACTTAAAGTATCTATTTTTGAATCATAAACTTCTGTTTCTGTATAATTAAAATAAAGCTCTGCCACGACAAAGACTGAAAGTTTTTCATAAGTCATTTACCTTTCATATTTATTACCTGCATTATCAAGGATTTGGATATTCTTCTTAATTAAATTATTATTTTATATAATATAAAAATAAAACAAACAAACAAATATATTGACATCAAGTTAACCCTGACTCATAGAAAATCTATAGGACAGAATATAACTGCCTCATATTCCAAGGCTATAATTTTTACAGCCATTTATGATGATTCAGAAGAAATTTCTGGATCTTTGTATATATTTAATAAATATCAAATATCATTTTGTTATAGTTGTAAATAGACCACTCTGGATGGAATTAAATGCTCAAGTAAAGCATCAGATGAAAGGCACAAGGTTAAAATATTTTATTGAATATAGAGGCTTTTAACAAATCTTTTAAATTAACAAATGCATTTGATTTAAAACCTTCTCTAGCATAAGGAGCCCTGGTGGTGCAGTGGTTAAAATATTTGCCTGCTAACTGAAAGTTCAGCAGTTTGAATCTATCAAACTGCAGATGTCCA
>NW_006922208.1:777394-783384 GCF_000298275.1 Orycteropus afer afer
TCAATGGTGCTTATTTTCCTTAAGTCAAAAAAGCTTTGTTGTCTAGAAATAAACACATTTAGGGATTTATTTTTTTAAGTAAGTCAAATTTTATGTACTTCTCTATCATAACAGCTTGGCTAAGGTAGCTAAAGGTAAACTTAATGTTTGGAGTACATGAATATTGCTGGTTTTAAGAGAGAATGCACAAGTCACAGACAGTAAAACCTTGTCAGCAGTCCAGTGGAAGTCAGTAGAATGAATATGATGCAGATGTAACATTTTAAATACAGATTTAATTGTCATCCAAATAACAATTTTAGAAACACATGTTGGGACACAAGTGTTAAAGAGAAGGAATAATACCAGAATATTTTCTAGGCTCAAGATAATTTCACAGTCAGTTTAATTTGTATGTTATAACTAAAGATGAGTGTCAGAATCTTCTGAGGTGACTTCTGACATTGTATTGTCAGTATTGCACAAGCCTGTGGGGTAAGAACTGGTAATAAATAGTTCAACATAGTTTTGAAGAGTGTAAAACTCAGCTCTTCAGCTGTGCAGAAATAAAACATTTTCTTTCAATAGGTTTAAAGATATGGTTTATTTCAGGGTCAATACTGAAAGAATGATAAAGAAAGAAATATTATTTTTTTTACTTTATTTTATATATAAAAAAGAATTGCAAGCTTTAGCTACAAGACAAAAACTGTAGTATTATTATTATTTACATTAAGTTAGAGTAAAATGGTTTCTCATATTTCAGGACAGGTTTTTAGAAAAAAAAATGTGCAGAGATTGAAGGGATATTTTTAGAACATCAAGAAACTTAAAAGTATTATCAGCTAAGTTTTGCTAAAATGGCTGAGAAGATGTTCTGAATAATTCCTAAGGGAATTCCAAATTAGAAGGAAGTAAATGTTTCATTGCATAACAAAATTATATTCAGATTGTTTTTAGTTTTTATTACATCAGATTTTGATTTATTATTTAATGTAATTTAAAAAGTAATGTATGATAATTTATGTCAATAAAATATACTTTATTCTACTGATTTTTGCAATGAGAGTGCAGAAAGCATGAGTAAATTATTTCACTAAGTACTCATGATCTCCCAGGCTGATATGCAATTTGAATATGAAGAAAAAAAAACACTTTGATGCTAAAAATATCCAATTAATATTTTTGAGCAAAGTAAAAATGTAATACCTTTATTATAAGATAATATTTCATTTTTTCCTATTCACTTATCTATTTTAAGATGTCAGCAAATATAAGGTTCTTAGAGTAAATTTGGTCTGTTTTTACTTGTGGACATTCTTTTTTATAGTGTACTCTATCATTTTTAAAGTGCTAAGGCATTTTATTGCTAACCAGAAGATTGGCAGTTTAAACCCACCAACCACTCCTCAGAAGGAAGATTAGGCAATCTACTTCTGTAGAGATACCATTTTGGAAACCCAAGGAGGGAGGGGTTTCTATGAATACAATAGACTCAACAGCAGTGAGTTTTTAATAAAAATTAAGAAGAATGAATGCATGACATCAAATAATTTATTTTTTGTAATTAATAGGATATAAACCAGAAAGAATAATACAAATTTTATGTTAATATTTATTATCTTCAAAAACTTGAGATCTATTCATTGATTTTAAAATTTTGAAAACATTACTCATTCAACACATATTGGCAATCATCACTCTAAAATTTTAAATAGACATACAGGATTATATGATTTATATTTCACAATAGGTGGGAGCTCTGGTGGCATTGTGCATAAAGCATTTAACTACTAACCAGAAGGCTGATGGTTCAAATCCACCAGGCACTCCTTGGAAGGAAGACTGGGCCATCTACTTCCATGGAGATATCGCCTCGAAAACCAAAAGAAGATATGAAAAATGTAACATTGGCAACATATTTCCTATATATGTATTTGGGAGAAATATTAAATTATTTTCTTTTTCCCAGTGCTCTCAGTTCTCATTGTTAATTGTTTATACTGTGTGCTATCCAGTTGATGCTGACTCATAGTGACTTTGTAGAGACAGAAAATTACTCCATAGAATTTTCTAGGCTGTGTTCTTTATGGGAGCAAATCACTAGTTCTTTTCTCCCATGGAGTATCTGGTGGCTTTGAACTACTTACCTTTTGATTAACAATACTTACTCACGGCACCACTAGTGTTCTTTCTCATTTTTCAAACATTGGTTTATTTCCTGGTAATACTTGTATTTCTTTTCCCTTTTTTTTTTTTTTTTTGAGATACATCACTCAAACATATATGTGACTAACATGTATGTGCTCTTTAAAGGAAAAGTTTTAAAACATATATGTTTCTTAAAGAAATATTGTAGAGCAAACAGTTGTGCAATTACCACACAGATCAAGAAACGTACTTTTGTCAGCATTCCAGAAATCTCTGGAACCCTCCAAGTTCCCATTTATTCCATCCCCCAATCCATAAGCAATTAGTATTTGTGACAGCATTATGAACAATGTGAATTCCAGAACACTTAACTGTGCTCATGAGAAACCTGTGCATAGACCAAAAGGCTGTCATTCAAACAGAAGAAGGGGACAGTGCATATTTTAAAATCAGGAAAGGTGTGTGTCAAGGTTGTGTCCTTTCACCATACTTATTCAATCTGTGTGCTGAGCAAATAATCTGAGAGGTTGGACTACATGAAGAAAATAGGGCATCAGAATGGGAGGAAGACTCATTAACCAACTGAGATATGCAGATGACACAATTTTGTTTCTTGAAAGTAAAGAAGACTTGAAGCACTTAATGATGAAGATCAAAAACTACAGTCTTCAGAATAGATTATGCCTCAACATAAAGAAACAAAAATCCTCACAACTGGACCAGTAAGCAACATTCTGATAAGTGAAGAAAAGATTGAAGTTGTCAGAGATTTCAATTTATTTGGATCCACAATCATTGCCCATTGAAGCATCAGTCAAGAAATCAAAGGAAGTATTTTGTTGGGCAAATCTGCAACAAAAGACCTTTTTAACATGTTAAATAACAAAGATGTCACTCTGAAGGCTAAGATGCATCTGACCTAAGCCATCGTTATTTTCATTTGCCTCATATGCATGTGAAAACTGGACAGTGAAAAAGGAAAACTGAAGCAGAAATGATATATTTGAATTATGTTGTTGATGAAGTATAGTGAATATACCATGGACTGCCAGAAGAATGAACAAATCTATCTTAGAAGAAGTACAGCCAGAATTCTCCTTCAAAGGAACAATTGCCATACTTCATCACTTGTATTTCAGTCATGTTAACAGAAGGGACTAGTCCCTGGAGAAGGATATCATGATTGTCAAAATAGAGGGTCATTGAAAAAGGCAAAGACCTTCAATAGATAAGTTGACACAGTGGTTACAATGATGGGCTCAAACAGAGCAATGATTGTCAATATGGTGCAGGACTAAGCAGTGTTTCTTTCCATTTTACATAGGATTGTTAGTGACTACAATAGAAATTATAATGTGCTTACTTAACATATCATTATTTAAATGAAATCTGTATTTTATTTCATTCTAAATAATAATGGACTCAAAGAACATTCACTTTTATGTGTTTTATATAATTTTGTTTTGTAATATTTCTATATTTTAAAATTTAAAAATATATTATGATTACTTTTAGCATAACATTGACTCCCACATTTACTACATACTTTGCTCTTCATTCATTCTTTACCTCAAACTTTCGATCAAGCAACATTTTATTTGCCTGAAGGACACCTATAGAACTTCCTTCATTCATTCTTTTCCCCCCTCCCTTCCTTCTTTTTTTCCTTCCTTCCTTCTATATTTCTTTCATACCTTCTCTTCTTTTTGGTACGTATAGTGTATTAAATTTATATTTTTTTAGTCTGAAATCAAATTTATATTGCTTTTCCTTTGAATTATGGTTTTTCTGCTTGTAAACATTTCATTACAGTAACTTTCTTCTAGCTCATTGAAGTTACCATCTCAATTTTTCTGGACACCCAGTGGAACTGATAAAACTTCAGCTGTCCATTTGACATTATTTTACATTGCTGCTTAAACAAAACAAAACAAAACAAAACCTCTTCATACTTTGTTTGTTATTCCTTTGTGGTTTCTCTAATTTTGGAATTGTTTTATTTATCAATTTCAGGATTATTTGGCTGCCTGAATTTTGGTTGGTGGGTGTCATTATATTTGGAACTCAGATTAAACTTTTTCACTCTAATGTCTATGTATCTGTGGTCTCTTTTATATTTTTAACCTTTTGTCTCTTAGGGATAGATTTGGAATAATTTCTTTCTGTTTATTTTTCAATACACTATTTCCCCCCTAAACTATGTCTAATCTATGATTACAAATATAGGAGAAGGTATTTTCCCCAATAATATACATTTCTAAAAGTTTATCTCTGCTCCCAATATTTATGGTCACTTTTTGCTTCCATTTCCACAAAAATATTTTAAGCTTAACTTTTAATTTTTAATAATACACTTTTAAAAATAGGCATATTATATAATATCTGGAGTTCTGTTGAATCTATTTCTGCATGCTTTTGAATATGCCTATTGTTCCCATTATTCCAGTTATTGTGTCATTTCTTTGAACACTAAGTAACTTTTATTCTAGGATTTCAATTTTACTAGGTAATTATTTGTGAGGTAGTTTATGGCATGTTTTTAAGGTGCTGTCATTTGAAGAATATTTCTCTTTGCTTTTGATGGTGTCATTATTCCTATTTAGTGCAAACAGTTAAGCACTCAACTACTAATAGGTTCAAACCCAGAGGCACCTACGAAGATGGGCCTTTTGATTCATTTTCAAAAGGTCAGCCTTGAAAACCCTGTGGAGAAATTCCATTTTGTACAGATGGGGTCACTGTGAGTTGGAATCAACTGATAGAAACTTACATTGACAACAAAGTCATTTCCAATTTTGGAAGTCTTTAAATTATCAGTTTGACATTTCCTAGAAAAACTATATGGAAAAATTTATGTGGAAACCAACAACAGAATCGGCTTGTGGTTATAGTCTCTGTACAGTGTTTTAAATGTTGTTTCTTTTTCTGTTTAGGCAAGAGCAAAAATCTTGTAGTCTAATGAATTTGGCAAACATGGGGCAGGTTTACCACTCTGCACCCTGACTCTGAAGATTTAGTTTCTAGGATCCCTGCTTTATAAACATTTACTTATTTCCTTTCATTTTGATGGAATATTGTATTTTTCTTTTTCTTGGGACACTTGATACCATAAAGAGTAGAGATAGATATAGTGTCCAACTTTTGAAAAAATGGATTCAGTGTTCTTTCTTCCCTGGCTTCCTACCTTCACTTAGATATTAAACTGATATTTCCTTAGAGCTTATTGAATCTCCTTCCCCAGGGTTTTGGTAATTCAGTAAGAAAAGTTTTATATTTTTGGTTGATTTCAGAAAGCACTATTTCACAAATCTCTTGTGATCATTACACTAGACATTTTTAGCATATTTAAGGTAATATTTTTAAAGGTAATTTAATTAAAATTATAAGAAGTAGAATTGATTAAATATACATATGGGGTAGAATAATTAATATTCAGAGAGAGTTCATTTTAGTGCCCTTATTGTTTATTTTAATATTATAAACTTTAAATTGCATTTCAGATATGTCATCACCTGAGAAAGATCAGGTCATCAAAGAACAGATCACAGGACAAATAGCCATCCAGAAGGAAGAAAGGAAAGAAGGAAGGGAGGAAGGAAGAAAGGTGTGTGCAAAGGGACACAAAACCTGAAAACCTGAGCATTTGTTTACCTGAAGCAGAAGCCACCTGATATCATACAGCAAAACTTATGAGTGTCGGAACTCATCAGCATGTCATCGTTTTCCTGGCTCTGGCAAGTTTTACACCTTAGAAAGAGGACAGTTTTATCACTATCTTATTTTTCTCTATAAGTGGAAACAGAATTTCCCTTCTGTGACAGGTTTCCAGCTTACACAATTTCCTGCTTTTACAGGATTTA
>NW_006922208.1:791849-792825 GCF_000298275.1 Orycteropus afer afer
GAAAGCCACCACAATCGAGTTGATTCTTACGCATAGCAATTCTGTAGAACAAAGTAGAACACCTCATGGGTTTTCAAGACTAAATATTTTTACAGAAACAAACCACCTCATCTGTCTCTTATGGAGTGGCTGATGGGACTGAACCTTATGTTTAGCAGGTGAGTACCTTAACCACTGGCCATAAGAGCACCTTACATACTCCATAATACATGTTAAAGGAAGGAATTTTTCATGCAGAAAAATATGAGTGATATTAGTAATTTAGATTAACATAGAGAAATGAAGAACATTGGAAATGCAATAAATGAAAGTTATATATATTCTGTATGTGTGCGTCTTCCTAAACATATATGTTGTTGTTGTTAACATATCATCGAATTGGAATCAACTCATAGAGACCTTTCCTTGGGTTTCCGAGGCTGTATCACTATGGAAGTAGATTGCACATCCTTCTTTCTGAGGGGTGGCTGGTGTGTTTGAACCACCAGCCTTCTGGTTAGCACTCAATTAGGCACTATGCTACCAGAGCTCCTTAAACATATATAGAGAGGTGTATATATATATATATATATATATATATATATATATATATATATATATGGTCATAACTATAATATATATTTCCTGTTTATAGCATATGCAGATAAATGAATTGTATGAACAACAATGACATGAAAGATGGGAGGGAAGAATTTAGAAGATTATTTTAATGTTATAAAAGTACTTACAAATGAAGACCTGTGAAAAGAAAACTATAAAAGACTACTTCAAGAAACCATAAGACATCTACAAAAATGGAAGAACATCCCATGCTCATGGATAGGAAGATTCAACATTGTGAAAATATCAGTTCTACCCAAATCATTCTATACATTCAATACAATCCCAATCCAGATCCCATCAACTTTCTTTAAGGATATGGAAAAAACAATCATTAACTTTATATGGAAAGGAAAGAGACCTTGGATAATCAAAG
>NW_006922208.1:793290-799455 GCF_000298275.1 Orycteropus afer afer
AACCCACCAGCCACTCCTTGGAAGGAAGGTTGGGCAATCTACTTCCATAGTGATACTGCCTCGGAAACCCAAGGAGGGGTCGCTATGTGTTGGGGCCGACTCCATGGCACATAGCAACAACAACAACAATAACAATATATGGCATGGATAGACTATCAAGCATAACTCAAAATGCACAGAGAGCAGAAGATAAACTAGATGAAGGGGACCTTCTAAAAATTAAATTTTCATGTGCTTCCAAAGCATCAAAAGAGAACCTAGAAATTGGGAAAAAAAAAAAAAATGGCAATGACATATCTGACTAGGGACTTATCTCTAGCTCCAAGACCTCAACAACAAAAAGATAAATAATCCAATTGAAAAATGGGTGGAAGGCATGAATAGACACTTCAACAAAGAAGATATTCAGGTAGACAACAAACATATGAAGAAATGCTCAAGATCATTAGCCATTAGAAAGATGTAAATCAAAACAACAATGAGATACCATCTTGCCCCAGCACTAGTAGCAGTGTTCAATAAGACAGAAAATAAAAAAATGCTCTTAAGGATGTGGAAAGATTGTGACCCTCATATACTGCTGGTGGGACTGTCAAATGGTACAACTACTGTGGAAAGTAGTATGGTGATTCCTTCAAAAGTTGGAATTAGAAATACAATTTGACCCAGTCATTCTATTACTAGATATATATCCTAAAGAAGTGAGAGTCAGGATAAGGACAGATATATTCACACCCATGTTCATTGCAGAACTACTTACAATAGCCAAAAGATAGAAACAACCTCAGTTCTCATCAACAGAAGAATGGATAAACAAACTATGGTACATAAACACAATGGAATATTATGCAATCCTAAAGAATAATGTAGAATCTGTGAAACACTGCATAATATGGATGAACTCAGAGGACCTTATGCTGAGTGAAATAAGTCAATCACAGAAGGACAAATATTGTATTAGTCCATTATTTTAGAAAGTCAAGAAAAGTTTTCTATATGGAAGGAAAGTTTCTTTGTTGGTTGCCAGGGGTGGGATGGGAGGGGAGGGAACAGTTAGATAGCTAGATACAAGTATTGATTTGGGTGAAGAGAAGCACAATGTACCAAATGTGGAGTGATCAATGCAGAGATATTGAGGAAGAGAAAGACACAGAGGTGCATGGGAGGTACAAACAAGAAAGATGAAGCTTTTTGCACATACAGTACTGTGTCAGTGAAGGCAAACATGGATATACAGGTTGGATAGGTGAGGGAACAGGTTGAACTATTAGGTATATCTAGGCAGGGGAGAGTGTGCCCATGACCATATAGGGTTGGCAGACAACATTTCTACAAGTGTATTTGTGTGTTCTGTAAGATTTCCCAGGGGTATAGTAGAGCTGACAAGGAACAGGGTTGTAGTTACTTATTGGCCACAGACAGCTACCCAGAGGGAGCAAAAAGTTGGACCTGTGGGCTTGGAACCATAGTCACAGGGGACATAAAACTCAATTGGCATAACATACTAAAACTTTGGTCCACATCCTACTTTGCTGAGTAGTTAATGGTATTTTAAAAGCTTACAAGAAGCCATCTAGATGCAATGATGGATCTTTTCTGGTCCAGAGCAAAGAAGAATGTAGAAAACCAAAGATGCATGGAAACAATTAGTCCAAATGACTGGTAGACCACGTGATCCTCAGCCTATACAACTTTGAAACCAGAAGAACTAGATGATGCCCAGCTACAACTGTGAACCACTTGGAGGGGGATCTATGTTGGAGATCCTGGATAGAGAGGGAGAACAGTGTGGAAGAAAACTCAAAATCATTAATAAAATAAAATGGGATCAGGTTTGCTGGTCCGATAGACCCTTATGGAACCACTGAGATTATGGCTCCTACCTGTCCTTTGGGTCTGGAATTGAACCCACTCCTGTGGCTTCCAGCCAAACAAAAGACAGGCATATGAGATGAACATTTACATTAGGTAGATACACTCCTTGGAGAGATCAATCATGGAAGAATAGAAGGGTTGTGTATGTACAGGGAGACAGCTTGGGAACAGGAGGTCATGGAGGGAAGGACACAAGGAAGAGGTAACTATGGGGAGGCAGTGGGAGGGAAGCTGTTGCATTGTAGTAAATTGCAGTCAATGCATGAGACAAAGTTTATGTGAAGTGCTGTATGGAACATGAATTTGCTCTGTAAACTTTCACCCAAATCCAAATTAAAAAAAATAATAATAAATAAATACAAATAGAAATGTAATTATTTGATTGTTTGTGAACTAATAACATTTGTGTAGTCAGTAATGAGATGTTTACTACTCATATTAAATGGAGTGGTCAATCCCACTTCCCATGTGCTATTTCTTCCTAATTTCCAGATGATTAGTAAACTTGGAACTGAATAAACAATGAAAGAAGAGGCAGTCCACTGAATTCAAGTGTTTATAGAGGTAATGTTTTATTATATTTAATATTGACTATATGGTCTACTCCACCACCAAGACATCATTACCTGCCTTCTAGGACACTCTGCTGATTCTCTACTTCATCATATAAATATGCACAAAACTACTTTCATAGTACCAGTGTTGGGGCAGATTCCCTGTTTCTTATGCCTAATTAAGTGACCACTATCATAAAGAAGAGAATTACATAAATGATACTATAAAGCGTAATGCTAAATAAAGGAAATGAATAAATGATTTTGAAAAGACTATATCATAAAACTATCTTTAGTAAAAAAAATATCTATAAAGGCTTCTGATGAGATCATAGGAGAACATTTCTCAAATATAATGTGTCATGTGTACACACAAATACACCACCTAGTAGCTGGTTGCTATCAATTTACAAAGCAATACTAAATCATAAATTATATTTTCATATAAAATCAGAAAGAAAATTTTCAGTCAATAAAAGACACAATTCCATTTCTCTGGGTAATTATGTACACTGTCTTTACAAAATAAAACTTTGGAAAATTTATCCTTGTCAAAGTTTCTTTCTTTTCTCCACTCTGGTGACTTGCTAATAAAGAACATTGTTATTTTCCTTCATCTAATTTAACAAGGAACATTAATCATCCATTAGTTGGTTCTTTAGCTTAACGTTATTTGCTCCAGTCCACAAACAAGACAGCTATGGCTTGAAGTTGTTAGCATTGGAATTCTATTAGGATATAACATTTATCTTGTCCCTTCATATTAGCTCAGTTAATTATATTTGATTTTTTATTATTCAATTTAATGAAAAATATACACTGTTATATACAAGGACAGCACTATGTAAAGTGGTTAAGCAAAACAATGTGTGTCTTTAATTTCTTCCTGTTTACTGGTTGTCTCTCATATTTAGGAAAAATCTTCCTATGTTAAAGTTCTTAAATGAAATGATTGATTTCAATGTTGGCTTTTCAAGCATCATTTCAAGTTAACAGCCTGGGAGTTTAGGACAGCTGAACCTTCCAAAAGACAGTTGTCTGATGTGGTTGAACACTAATTGGTACAAATATTCAATAACCTCTACAAATTGAAGTTGCTAATAATGTGACTTAAGGCAAAATTTGATCCACATAGTCAATAAATGAGAATACTAAGGTCATGGAATAAATTAATGTTTTTATTACATATTAGATAACCATGTAAATCATATGAGAGAATGAGTTCCCCATTTATATCAGTATGGTAGAAACCAAATCAGGAATAATCTTTCTATGAGACCATTTAAATGCAGTTTGTGTTGTCAAAAAGAAGAAATTTGCAGAGGCTGAAAATGATGCAAAAGCAGGTACTCTGAGAAGTATTCAAACATCAGAAGTTTTACTAGAGATTATCTTCTGGATCCTGGAGACAATGAAAGTCTGTTTTTATGGCTGCATAAATTATAGTGGGAAGTCTAGTAGAAAGTTGTGCAAATACAAGATTCTCTGTGTACTTGTGAATGAGAAATGAAGCTAAAGTTCAATGAAAACAGGTGTTTCTTTTAACATTAAGGCTGAAAGGGAAAATAAAAACAAACAAACAAAAAAACATCTCCAGAGAATTAATAAGTGGATGCTGGTCATACTGTTTATTTTTGAAAATTTTAAATTGATAATTTAATTTTGAATATTTCCTCATGGAAGTTCCTCTATGCAACTGAAGAAGCAAACATAAATCGTCTTTGGAAGAATGAATTTTCAAATGGATTTCAAAGCATTTTACAGAAAAAGTTCCAAGAAACATGAGTTCACAATTAAAAATAAATAAATAAATACCACAGAAACAAATAACCAAACAAAAATGGACTAGAGTGTCATAAATGATCACCAGCAGTGTGGAAAAAAATCAATGGATTTAATGAATAAGGCTGTAGATAGTCAACTTTTCAGGTATGGAATATAATTATCCATAGCATTTTATTGAAACAAGTAGAGTGAATACATTAATACAGAAAAAAAAAAGTGAGACACTGTTATGAATTAGACTTTTTTTTCATAGCAAGCTACCATAAAATTTAGCAGCTTAAGTC
This sequence comes from Orycteropus afer afer, assembly GCF_000298275.1. Taxonomy (NCBI): domain Eukaryota; kingdom Metazoa; phylum Chordata; class Mammalia; order Tubulidentata; family Orycteropodidae; genus Orycteropus; species Orycteropus afer. Next base: position 797,789 of record NW_006922208.1, read on the forward strand.
AGTAACCTTTTATTTAACTATACAGAGAGTGGATGCCAGAGATCTAAGGAGTGCCACCCTCAAGTATGCAGTAGAATACATGTAGGTGAGGAACTATCTGAAGCCAAGGAAAGAACTATCTGACATTAAAAATTAGGGTTAGAAAAAAAAAATTTTTTGCACCCACCAGACAAACCAGGCAAACCTCTTAATTCATGGAGCCCTGAGTAGCACACTCAGAAGGGTCTTGCTTCAATAACCAGTTGCTGTTCAATCATTTCTACTTGGTACTTCACTGGTATCAAAGTAGAACTGTTTTCCATAGGGGTTTCAATACCAACTTTCTGGAATTAGGTCCCCATGCCTTTCTTCTGAGGTACATGTAGGGATACTAGAACCTGGAAACTTCCGGTGAGTAGCCAAGCACATTAACTGTTTGTACCACCCAGAGACTCCCTTGAGGGGAATAGTTAGCCCCATACTAAATGTTCTTCTAGTTGAGCCCAAGAAGTTGTGAATATAAGACTCCAGTGGCACAAACTCTTTCCTATCATCTTACTTCACCCCAGAGTAACATTCAAGAATATTTCTATTAATACAAATATATCCAGCTATGAATAAGGTAAAATTCGTAATGTCCGGGATACAATTAAAAATATTAATTAATATTGTCAAATTTTAGTAACTGGTAATTTAAGTATTTTTGTTTTAATTGGCTCTTTGAATATTAAAAATAAGTAGAATGTTATGTACATGATTTGAGAAGCTATATGAAAGCTGAAATTCCAGTGTCTCAGAGAGCTTCATTCTTTTTTCTGTTAGGAATTCTGTATGATTAATTCAAAACAATGTATAATATATCATAAGCATGAAATAAAATTAAGGAAAGTGTTCCTGGAAGAGATTGGCAACAATGTAATCATGTAAATAAATAGAAATATATAAAAAATATATAAAGAATAGTTTTAGATATGGTTGCAATATCCCTTCCAAAATATATCCTTTGAGAGGCATGATGCATATCGTAAAAAAAGAAGAAGGAAAAAAGGAAGGAGAAATGGAAAACCAAAGAAAATGGTGTATTTCACATCTTTCCATTAAATTAATAAAGATTGAGTAGAAATTAAATTTAATTAAATGCTTCATATATTACAATAGGGCATAGGAATTATTAATGTTATGATCTTAGATGTAGCTTCAGATGGAGTAAAATAAAAAGTACCCTTCTATTTCATCTCACTTATAAAATATGAAAATAAAGAGAAAACAAATACCACAACAATGATAAAATAACATCCCAAATGAAAGCCAGCATCCAGAAATAAATTTAACTGGACTAACATAAAGGAGAGGGAGATATGCATACTACTAATAAAAACTCAACTTTCAAGTAGCAGGTTAGAGTTTAGTCTAGATATGCATATTAAATTATTATAATCCTAGAAATGTCAAGTTTGACAAAACAACTGAAAAAAAGAAGACATCAAAAATAAATGTATTTTATATAACTGATAATTTATTAGGGATATAAGATACATTTCAAGGTATAAGCAAAAATGCCCCACAAACCTTCTAGACAATCATGGTAGTGATAATAAAGAAAACTTGACAAATGCATTCATAAATAAAAAGTTATGTGGAAAGAGAGTGTATCTTATGACATAGGATCATTAGATATTTTCAACTTG
>NW_006922208.1:800065-800631 GCF_000298275.1 Orycteropus afer afer
GCAACGTGAATTCCTTGACAACCTCAATCTTCTCTCCATTTATTGTGATGCTGCTCATTGGTCCAGTTGTGAGGATTTTTGTTTTCTTTATATGGTTGCAATTTAATATGCATATTAAATTATTATAATCCTAGAAATGTCATGTTTGATAAAACAGCTGAAAAAAAGAAGACATCAAAAATAAATGTATTTTATATAACTGATAATATATTAGGCATATAAGATTTATTAGGGATATAAGATAAGTGTGGAGAAAGGATACAACCCTGACTCACTCCCTTCTTGATTTTAAACCATGTAGTGTCCCCTTGTTCTGTTTGAAAGACAGCCTCCTGGTCAAGGTACAGATTTCTCATGAGTACAATCAAGTGCTCGGGAATTCCCATTCTTCTCAATAAAGTGTAATGTCTTCCAAATAGGAGAACAGTATTACCATGTTTTTTATGTGTGTGTGGCTACAGGTAGAGGTTCATTTTACTTTTGATAAACATTTGAGTAGTTTTAGTTTTTAGATAATACAAATAGTGCTTCCATGAGCGTTTTTTGGTATATGTAGTTTAGTGAAT
>NW_006922208.1:800731-807329 GCF_000298275.1 Orycteropus afer afer
ATATAGTAAAACTTGTGAGATCTGGAACTCAATGGGGCTACTTTGTTTTGCTGGTCCACAAGTTTCCCACCTTTGGCAGGGTACATTCTTGCCATATTCTATCATTCCTTTTAGTGAAAAATATTTCACTTTTCCCTCTTTGACAGGTTTCTACCTTATACCATTGCAGGTTTTACTGTATATATGTTTATTGTATGTACAGATTTAGGATATACAGCTATATCTAAAAGATATTTCCGGTTCATTTCCAAATCACTGCAAAAGAGAATATTGCAGTAAAGTGAGTCACATAAAATTTTTGGCTTCCAAGCGTATATAAAAGTTAACACTATACTGAAGTCTATTAAGTGTGTAATAGAATTATAAAGATGTTTGAAATATTGTGAGAATTATCAAAATGTGACACAGAGACACAGTGAGTCTACGCTATTATAAAAATGGCTCTGATATCCTTATTTGATGTAGGATTTCAGCAACCTTCTATTTGTAAAACAAAAAATATCTGAGAAGAACAATAAATCAAAGTGCAATGAAAGAAGGTATGCATGTATCTTTATAATAATTAGATATGCACTAACTTAGTAGGTTAATAAATATGCAGTTGTTTAGTTTTCACTACATAGAGAACAGTATTTTCCAAACTTTCTGTACATATTTATACGCTCCTTATATGAGTTCCTGTAGTTTCACATCATAACATTTTGGTTCCTTTCTTTTTCATTTTAACAATGTTGATAGCATGTCATAATTTTGTAGTTGTTGTTGTTAGGTTCCATCAAGTTACCTCTTACTCACAGAGACCCTCATAGCACAACAGAATGAAACACTGCCTGGTCCTGTGCCAGCCTCACTATCCTTGCTGTATCTGAGCTCATGGTTGAAGCCACTGTGTTAATCCATCTCCTTCAGGGCCTTCCCTTTTTTTGTCAGCCATCCCTTTACCAAGCATGATATCTTTCTCCAGGGAATGGTCCCTTCTGAGAACGTGACCAAAGCAGGTGAGACAAGGGGCATTCTGGCTGCACTTATTCCAGGTCAGATTTGTTAGTTCTTTTAGCATTCCATGGTACTCTCAGTATTCTTTGCCAAAACCACAACTCAAAAGAGTCAATTCTTCTTAGGTCTTCCTTAGGTCCAGCTCTCACATGCATATGAGGTGATTAAAAATATCATGGCTTGGGTTAGGTGCACCTTAGTCTTCAAGGAGACATCTTTGCTCTTCAGCACTTGAAAGAGGTATTTTGCAGCAGATGTGCCAAATGCAATACATCATCTGATGGCTTAACTACTGCTTCCATTGGTGTTGATTGTAAAACCAAGTAATATGAAGTCTTCGACATCTTCAATATTTGCTCCATGTATCGTGATACTGCTTATTGGTTCAGTTATGAGGATTTTTGTTTTATTTATATTGAGGTGTAATCCACACCCAATCAATAAGTGTTTCAAGTCATTCTCACTCTCAGCGATCAAAGTGTGTTGTCTGGATAGCATAGGCTGCTAATGAGTCTTCCTCCAATCCTCATGCCACATTCTTCTTCATATAGGCTAGTTTCTCAGATTATTTGCTCAGTATATTGAGCAAGATTGTGAAAGGATACAACTTTGATGCACTCCCTTCCTGATTTTACACCATGAAGTTATTCCTTGTTCTGTTCAAACAATAGCCTCCTGATCTATGCACAGGTTTCTCATGAGCAAAATTACGTGCCCTGGAATTCCCATTCTTCTCAATGTTATCCATAATTTGTTATGATCCATGCAATTGAATGCTTTTGCATAGTAAATAAAACACAAGTAAACTTCATTCTGGTATTCTTTGCTTCGAAACGAGATTTGTCTAACATCAGCAACTATATCCCTTGTTCCACATCCTCTTCTTTCATTTCTTGAAGTTCTGTCAATATACTGCTGCAACCCTTTTGGAATTATCTTCAGCAAGATTTTACTTGTGTGTGATATTAATGATATTGTTTGATAATTTCCACGATCTATGGGATCACCTTTCTTTTGAATGGGTACAAGTATGGATCTTTTCCAGTCAGTTGGACAAGTAGGTCTCTTCCATATCTCTTGGCATAGCTGAGGGAGTGCCTCCAGCAGGGCATCTGTTTGTCTCAATGGTCATTCTGTCAATTCCTGGAGCCTTGTTCTTTGTTAATTCCTTCAGTGAAGCTTTGACTTCTTCCTTCAATACTATTGGTTCTAGATTGTATGTCACCTCCTGAAATGGATGAACATCGACCAATTCTTCTTGGTACAGTGATTCTGTGTATTTCTTCCACCTTCTTTTGATGTTTCCCACATCATTCAATATTTTGCTGATAGAATGTTTCAGTATTGCAACTCAAGGCTTGAATCCTTTCTTCAATTCTTTACCCTTGAGAAATGTTGACTGTGTTCTTCCCTTTTGTTTTCTAACTCCAAGTCTTTGCATGTTTCATTGTAATAATTGTCTTCCTAAGCTGCTTTTTGAAATCTTCTGTTCAACTCTTTTATCTTGTCATTTCTTCCATATGTTTTAGCTACTGTCTGTTCAAGGGCAAGTTTCAGAATCTGTTCTGACATTCATAGTTTTAACTTGCATTTACTTGATAAACAATGGGATTATATGCATTTCCATATATTTATTGACTCTTGAAAATTTCCTGTTTGTCTTTTACCTACATTTTTAGTCGATTTTCTTCCTTTTCCATATTGACTTGTAAAATTCCTTACATGTTTTGAATACAAGTACTTGTCAGAAATAATTATTCTCATTGTGATATCTATTTTCACTCTTAAGTTGCCTTTTCATTCTCTTAGTATGTATTTTGATGAATAGATATTCTTAGTTTAGTATAGTACATTTTATATTTTCTTTTTAATGATTAGTGCTTATTGATCCCTTTAAAATCTCTCCCTACTGCAAAATCTCCTGTCTTTAACACTAAAAATTCTTCACTTTACCCTTCACATTTAGATCTGCAATTCATCTGTAATTGATTTTTGTCTGCAATGTGAGGTTGTACTTAAGATACATTTTTTTTCCCAATAAGGATATTTAATTTACTAGCCATTGCTTATTGCAAAGGATATATTTTTACCACTAAATTTAATTGGAGAATTTGTTTTTAACATTTTTAACAATAAAGCTCTCATGACCAAGGGTTTCCTTTTGGGAATGTTTTTAATAGTGGATTCAAATTTTCTGTTAGATGTTGAAAAATTCTTCTTATCTTCTCATTTTTTTTTCTGGATCATATATTTTGAGTGAGCAAATGCTTATGGGGTAGAGAGCACCAAATGATGCCTTTAGTTATCTTAGCCATTTTTTTTGGGGGGGGGATTGTGGTCTCACACTTTCTGATATCTTGATAGCTCATCAATAATATCAGAAAATAAATGTTTTTATGAATTTTATAAACTGATTTTCATTTTCATATTTTTAGATGAATGATGATATGAACTATGCCAGCTCACTGTTATTGCATGGAATCTTACGTAGTTTTCATTATAGTATTTTAAAATAAGTTATGTTATCTAGTGTAAGAGTTAATGCATAAACAGGAATCAGAAACCACACAGTAACTTGAATATGCAAAATTTAATAAAAGTAATTATTAACAATTTTTAAGAATTAAGTCTAAAAGGTAAGGAAACTATAAAGAATGCTCAGATTTTTTTCTTTGTTGTTAAGTGTGTGGAGTCAGTTCTGAGTCATAGGGAGCCTAGAAACAACAAAATGAAATTCTGGCTGGTTCTGCACTATTCTCACATTCCTTTCTGTGCTTGAGCCCCTTGTTGCAGCAACTGTGTCAATCTATCTCATTGAGGAACTTCATTTTCATTGATCCTTTACTTTTCCAAGCATGGTATCCTTCTCTAGGAACTGGTCTCTTCAGACAACTTGTCCAAATTATATGAAATGAAGTCTAGCCATTATTCCTTCCAAAGTGCATTTTGGCTGTACTTCTTCCAAAACAGGATTTCTCATTCTTCTGGCAGTTCATGTGATTTTCAGTATTTTTCACCAACACCATAATTCAAGTGCATCAATTCTTCAGTATTTCTTGCTTATTGTCCAGCTTTTGCATGCATATGAGATGAGTGAATATAGCATGACTTGGGTCAGACATACTTTAGTCCTCAAAGTGACATCTTTGTATTTTAATACTTAAAGAAGTCTTTTGCAGAAGATTTACCCAGTGTGATACATTGTTTGATTTCTTGACTGTTGCTGCCATGGACATTGTTTGTGGTTCCAAGTAAAATAAAATCCTTGACAATCTAAATATTTTTCTCCATTTATCATTTGTTGCTTATTCATCCAGTTGTGAGGACTTTTGTTTTCTTTGTGTTGAGGTGTGTTCCAACACACCTCTAGTGAAGGTTGTAGTCTTTGATCTTCATAATAAATCTTCTTAAGTTTCAGCAAACAAGGTTGTGTCATTTGCATATCATAGGTTGTTAATGAGTCTTCCTGCAATCCTCATATTGCATTCTTCTTCATATAGTCCAGCTTCTAAGATTTTTTGCTCTGCATACAGACTGAAAGGGAGCACTGTTTGGCATAGTGGTGAAAGCACTTGGCTGCTGACCAAAAGATCAGCTATTGGAGCCAACAGCCATTCAGAAGAAAGATGAGCAGTCTGCTTCTATAAAGATTTACAGCCTTCGAAACTCTATGGGGTAGTTCTACTCTGTCCTATATGATATGAGTCAAAATTGACTTGATGGCAGTGGGTTTTGCTTTTGGGTTTTATGTACACATAGCATGGTAAAAGTATTTAATCCTGATACACACCTTTCCTGATTTTAAACTATCCTGTATTTCCTTTATTCTGTTTGAACAACTGTCTTTTGATGTAGTAAGTCCACTTGAGCACAATTAAATATTCTGGAATGCCTATATTTTGCATAGCTTTTCATATTCAGCAGAATACCTTTGCATAGTCAATAATACACAGGTAAACATCTTTCTGGTATCTCTGCTTTCAGCCAAGATCCATCTGATACCGCCAATGAACTCTATGATTCTGTACCCTGTTCTGAATCTGGTTTGAATTTCTGGTAGTTCTCTTTCTATGTACTGCTGCAATCATTATTGAATTATCTTCACCAAATCTTTATTTGTATATAATATTAATGATATTGTTCAATAATTTCCACATTATATTTGATCACTTTCATTTATAATGGACAGAAATATGAATATGCTTCTGTTGGTTGGCCAGGTAGTTTTTTTTTTTTTTCACTTTCTTGGTATAAACCAGTGAGTGCGTCCAGTGTTGCATTCAATTGTTGAAGCATCTCAATTGGTATTCTGTCAACTTCTGGCACCATTATTTCCCACCAATGTCTTCAATGCTGCTTGAACTTCTTCCTTCATTACCATTGGTTCTTGGTCATATGCTACCTCCTAAAATGTTTGATTGTTGACCAATTCATTTTGGTACATGACTCTGCATTCCTTCCACATTTTGATGTTTTCTGTGTCATTCAACATGTTGCCCATCAAATCCTTCAATATTGCATCTTGAAGCCTGAATTTTTTTTCTTTAGTTCTCTCAGCCTGAGAAATGCCAAGCATATGCTTCCCTTTTGGTTTTCTAACTCTAGGTCTTTGCATATTTCAATATAATTCACTACTCTCTTGAGCCACAATTTGAAATCTTCATTCAGCTCTTTATTTCATCATGTCTTCCATTTGTTCTAGCTACTCTACATTCAAGAGCAAGTTTCAGAGTCTCTTCTTACTTGCATTATGTTTCTTTCTTTACTGTCTTTTTAAGGATCATTTACTTTCTTCATGTATGATGTATTTGATGTCTTCCCAGACTCATCTGGTCTTCGGTCACTATATATCAAATATATCAATATATCAAATCTATACTTGGATTTCCTGTATATTCAGGTGGAATATACTCAAGGTCATGATTTGGCTTTTGTGGACTTGTTTTAATTTTCTTCAGCTTTAACTTGAACTTGCATAAGAGCAATTGATAGTTCTGCATACAGCTTCTAGTCTTGTGCTCACAGATAATATTGAGTTTATCCATCATATCTTTCCACAGATGTTGTTGATTTGAGTCTTATATATTTCAACTGGTGGTTCACATGTATAGTTGCCTTTTATGATGTTGAAAAAAGATATTTTTAAAGAATAAGGTTGACCTTGGTAAATCTTATCATATGATATCTGGCATCTTTTCCATCTCCAATAACATATTTTTTAACTACTGATCTTTCTTTATTTCCAAATTCCAAATTATAATCACCAGTAATTATCAATGTACCTTGATTTTTGTTTTGTTTGCTTCATCAATTTCAGATTGCAAGAGGTGGTAAATGTCATCAGTTTCTTATATTTGGCATTAGTAGTTGGGCATAAAGTTGACAAATAGTCTATTAATTGAATTTCCTTGTAGATATATGGATAGAAATGTTCTTTTTAATGATGAATATAACACCAAACAAGGAATTTGTCATTCCTAAAAGTGTAGAAGATATGATTGTCTGTTTCAAAATGACCAATAACAGTTAATTTTTTCTCACTAAGCTCTGGTAGCATAGTGGCTAAAGCACTTGACTGCTAACCAGAAGGCTGGCGGTTCAA
>NW_006922208.1:815057-816256 GCF_000298275.1 Orycteropus afer afer
TCTCCTTGAGGACTAAGGTGTGCCTGACACAAGCCATGATATTTCCAATCATGTCGTATGCATGTGAGAGCTGGACAATGAATAAGGAAGATGGAAGAAGAGTTGATGCTTTTGAGTTGTGGTGCTGGTGAAGAATGCTGAAGGTACCATGGACTGCCAAAAGAACTAACATATCTGTCCTGGAGGAAGTGCAGCTGAGATGCTCCTTGGAAGCGAGGATGGCCAGACTTCGTCTCACCTACTTGGTCATGTTGTCAGAGGGGACCATTCCCTGGAGAAAGATATCATGCTTGGTAAGGTGGAGGGTCGACGAAGGAGAGGAAGACCTTCAATGAGATGGATTGACACGGTGGCTGCAACAATGGGGTCAAGTATAGCAAGTATCATGGAGCTGTCATGGGATCAGGCGGTGTTTCATTCTGCTGTGCGTGGGGTTGCTATGAGTCGGAAATGACTCGATGGCACCTAACAACAACAACAACAATATAGTGAACCATAGTAAATGTCAGGAATAATTTGTATTGGGGTGTTGAAATATGCATCCTGTAATTGTTTTTATATAACAGATAGTTTTGATTTTATTTTGCAGTAAATAGTTTTTGTGCTTTTAATTTTATGTTTAGAAACAGTTTACTTCTAAAATATAAGGTGATGTTAGATTGAAATTTAAAGTGATGGTGAGAGTCATTAATGGCAATAATTCAACAGAATTTAAAAAAGTCATGGACAAGAATTCACGAAAAACAACAAACAAACTACTTTTTGTGTCATTTATACCACCTACTTATGTTTTGAGATGTAATCTCACTGAATCTCAGTTGCTTCATTATTAATAGCACTATTTATCCCCTCTTGTCAGAATTAATGGGACTAAATCAACTCCTAAAACATATAAAGTCTTCTCATAATCCAGTGCTAGTCTTTTTAGAAAAACGAAACAGTTGACAGATACACTATGAAAGAAAACTGCCTCTATTTCTTCCTCCTGAGCTGCCTAAACATAGGCCTTGGAGCCAGCAATTTTCTGATGAGGTTGGGAATCATGTTTCAAGAGCAGCCTTCTTCCTTGTTCAGGGAACAATTTCTTTGTCTATTTCTTGCACCATATAGCAACAACATTTCCATATTTGTTTCTGGTAGGGAGGTAGCATAGTGGCTAAGGCACTTGACTGCTAACCAGAAGGCTGGTGGTTCAAACC
>NW_006922208.1:816356-823924 GCF_000298275.1 Orycteropus afer afer
TTGATCTTTATGCATTCCATTTCATTTTTTACAATTTCCAGGTTTCCTAGATTTAAACTTCATGCATTCCATATTCCAATTATTAATGGACATTTGTAGCTATTTTTTCTCATTTGAATCATGCTCCATCAGCAAGTGAAGGTCTTGAATGCTTTACTGCATCTGTTTCATTAAGTTTGACTCAATTTTGAGGAAGCAGATTTCCTCAGTCTTATTTTAAATGGACTTTTTTTCCTGAGAGGGTAATCATCCAGCAGTATATCAGACAATATTCCACTGCTATTGATAAGATTTTCACTACCTTTTTTTTTTTAGTAGATTTCCAAGTCCTTCTTCTTAACCTATCTTGAAGGCTTTGCTGAAAACTCTCCACCATAAATGTGGAAGTTAAGGCTCCGAGTCAACCTGGCTGTGTGGTTTTGAGTGACTTGGTAGCTGTATGTAGTTATTCTCCATGATGAGATTATAATCACCTCCATGGTGGGATCTGCTGTGAGCAGGTAATTAGTTGAAGGGGAGTAAACTTAGGGACATAGCCTGCTTCCAGTATATATGGAAAAGCTTTGAAGAAATTCTCTAGCTTTTTGGCACATTTGGATCCTGCATTTGGTCGAGTCTTCATCTCCAGTTGCTGGACTTGACCCAGTGGTCTGCTATGTTGCCTCATGATGTCGGGATTGTGCTGTGTTACCTGTTGATGTTTGGTTTGTCATCCTCAGCAGCCAGCAGCTGTGTGAGTTAAGAGAAGCCTCCAGCTCCTGTGGGAATAGAATGAGAAACATTGCTGAAGCCCAGGGACAAGGGGCTTCACCCAGCCTCTAGAGCTAGCACTGTGAAATCAGACTTCTAGCTTCCTAAATTGTATGAGAATAAATTCCTCTTTGTTAAAGCCATCTACTTGTGGGATTTCTACTACAGCAGCACTAAAGAACCAAATCAGTGGCATAAAATAACATTTTTTCAATTATTTCAATTTCTTGAAGTAGAAGTCTAAAATAAGTCCCTTTGGGTTAAACATCAAGATGTTGGCAGGGCTGCATCATTTTCTGGAGGATCTAAGTGAACATTTTCCAGCTTTTAGAGATTGCTTAAATTCAGACTTCTAGGTCCCTAAACTATAAAAGAATAAACTCCTGTTTGTTAAAGCCATCTACTTGTAGTAGTCAATACTAGAGAACTAAGACAATGTGTCACCCTGGTGGTATGTGAAATACTAGTGACATAGCTCCCAGCATTGTGGCAACACACAAGCCACCATAATATGACAACCTGATAAACAAGTGATGGACTGAGATGAATGAGAAATTAAGGGGACATAAACATAGAAGGAGTCCTATTCCCCATAAGACAGAGCTTCAGACCTCATTAGAAGAGTTGTTGTTATGTGCTGAATTAGAAGAGGGGCAATTGCAAATCTATGGATGAAGGAGAAATTTGCTGGATTATCCTATCCCAGAGCTGGTTCTCAATCACCAAAAATAGGATAAAAGACAAGGATATTGGGCTGGGGACTCACGTGTCTCTTGCCAACATATCAGTAGATCTAAGAGGCTGGTAGTTGTGGAACTAACTGGGGTACAGACAAGCCTGACTTCATAAGCAGATAACCATGGGCTGGTAAGAAAGAATCCATGCTTTTCTCCTTCATTAGAACACGGAACACCTAGTCTGGGAACTCATCCCTGAGACAGCTATGTAATCCATTGGGCATCTTCACACAGCTGTGCATTTGAAACTCATTGTAGAAAACCATCTGCAGAAAATGGATGGTGGTAAGCACCTCTAGAACTACACATCTTCTGCTTGCAGCTAGGAAAAGAATAAAGAAAGCAAGCACATTAATACCAGGAAGAGGAGACTCTTCTTTCTAGTTTCCTTTCAAGTCCCTTCACTGAGAGCTTATTGTTCTGCCAGTTGCAATGGAGAAATACTTACAAAGTTCAGCTCCTTTATTCTAAAGCAGGGTATGAAGGGTAGATTTGTAGCTGAGCGGTAATTCATTGGCAACTTACACTTCTGGAGAATTAATTTCCCATCCATAAGTGTTTCCATGACTTTCTTTTTAAATTCATATTTAAATGAAATATTAAGTTTAAGAATAATTGTATTGTGTTTTATATGAAAAAAATTATAAGCTCCCCTGAGGTATTTATGGAATAAAATGGAATAAAATCTATTCCATTAATCTATTAACTTTTGAATGATTATCATATTTCTGTTGGCAAATCTTTCTCATCAGCAGCAAATAATGCCTTTCCATTAATCTTCCCTTTTTACAGGTATGATATCTTTCATTACTTGATCCCTAAATATTTCATGGGAGCTCTGGTAGCATAGTGCTTAAGGCACTTGACTACTAACCAGAAGGCTGGTGGTTGAAACCCACCAGCCACTCCTCAGAAGGAAGGTTGGACAATCTACTTCCAAAGTGATACTGCCTCGGAAACCCAAGGAGGGGTCACAAGGATTCAGGTCCGACTTGACGGCACATAACAACAACAACAAATATTTCATGTGTTTATTCATATGGCATGTTGTTCTTATTTGTCATCAAGCAATTCACACTCAATGTGCAGAGTAGAACTTCTCCAAACCTATGCAACATATTATTTGTTCTAATTTATGATTCTATTCAGTTATTATATGTATAACTAGAGTTGTGAACTTTGATTATATATATATATTAGCAGTAATTACATCATTTATCACTTTCCTTATGTTTTTTTTTTTTTTTTTTTTTCTCTTCTTCTTCTTAGTGTCCCCAGATAAGATATTGCAGGTTATGTTTTTTTTTTTTTTTTGCTTTTAATTAAAAAAGAATTAGGGAACTCAACTTGTTAAGTAAAGCATGTGTCTTTAAATTATAACTACTCTCTTTTTTCTGGGCTTATTATTTTTCTTGTCTCATATCGTTAATAAGCCATTGCCCCCCACCCAACACTATTGAGTAGTAGTGGTACTAGGTAAGATTACTGTCTTACCTCCTGTTGTCCTTCTTTAATAGGTGCAGAATAGGAAGAGAACAAGTCCTCTCTCAATTAGAATGGCCACAAAAACTCAACTCATTCATTTTATAGTATATTTTCTTTGGGGCAATGACCACTTTATCAAGAGGTATTTGTGGACCCAGAAAGAAGGCATGCTATTAGTGAGGGGTGCACTAAAGAGAGTAGCCCTTAGCACTTAGCATTACAGTCAGCAGGAGATTGAGTGTTTTATTCTCTCACTTTCTGCAGTGAAAAAATAGTTTTCTCTCCAGAATGATTCTCCCTTGCATCATTAAAACTAATTAATCCTTATATTTGGTCTCTCCTTTGTAAAACTCAGCACTTCAAAAGGCCTTAGATTCCTTCAAGTTTCCACCAACATCCCATTATTTGGGGATATTTGTTGGTGAAATCATGGAAAATTTTGGCAAGGAAAAGGTCTCAGGAAATTATACCATCATAACCAAGGTGTGAAATTTTGAAGGAAATTAAACCACTTGAATATCAATGCCATATGTGAAATCATGTCTTATGAATATTACCTACTCTGCAGTTAATATTTATTAATGGCTGCATTGGTTTAAGAAGTAATAACAATTGATTAATGCAAAGGAATAAACAGACTGTGTAATTAATATGATTCTTAGAATATTCTTAGAAAATTCTTAGAAAAATCTTTTAAAATTACTAAAGAACAAAACATTGTTACGTTTTTGATGTTGTGGGAAAGAGAACTACAGGAGAATTTTCATAGCATTCACTTGCTAATATTTATGACATACATTTAAATCTTTTCACAAATCTCTTGTTAGGTACTGTGTTATTTTCTACAATTTTGGGTTGTCTGTCTTGTTTTGCTTTTCTAAATGTTTCTTTATTACAACTTGTGTCCACTAAGTGATACCATAGATTGGATTTTCCAATCTTACAATAAATATGTCTAACTAGTATGTCTTCAGGATTCACAGTAATCACTAATCTTCAGTTACTATATGCATGTAATCATATTTGTGGTTACAATCTTCTTCTAGAAAATGTTTCAATATATCAGATGCTGTCTAAAAATCCATCTAAATGGATTTTCTAGTCTTTTAGGGAAATCAGAAAATTGTCAAGCCTACATTTTCTTTTTTGACAATGTTATCATCAAATAAACAACTTAATAGAACACTTTCCTTTTCCCTCTGGAGATGTAGTTCTGTATGAAGTGCTAAAACAGTAGGTCTTTTTTCTCAGATTAAGAACCTGATAGGAATTCTTTTCTCTTACTCTATGCTTGTTACTTTATACTGACTATTGTTTTATTTGTTGCTTTGAATTGAGTAAACTACATGATTTCCAATATTAACACACCATCTCAATTTGCAATAAGCAGTAATTTTCTTCTTCCAAAGTGCATGAAAGAGGTCATATAGTTTCATATAAATGTATATATATTCATTGTTGTGAGATTATGCTAATCAAAATAGTAAAAGGATACAATTTTAATTTGACCATCTTCTGATTTAGTGTGTTTCAACTTTCTTTCTTTTCATTTTTAGTTATCACCCCACTGTAAGGCCACAGTAAGGAGAAGAGGACACACAAAAGTGAGGTTAAAGAGAAGTTTTTATTCTGTTTCTGGGTGAGGTTTCTGGGCCCCAGAGAGGGGCCCGGGAAGTCGCACTGCCTGGCGGGGGAGAGTAGGGTTTATAGTCTTGTGGAGGACCTAAGTGGGGACACTAAGGAAATGGTGGGGTCCAATTAGCTCTTAGCATGGGTCTGTACTTAATTAGCATGAGGGAGCTTCACAAGAGGGTTTGACACTGCATGGGACTTTCCAGTCTGGGCGGGTTCGGTCACTTCGGTTGTCTTATCAGGCTGTTTTATCAGGGCTTGACACCCAGAGGAAGCTGCTAACTGAAATGTTGGTGGCTTGGGTTTGCTTCAGCCTAACACCCACTAAGCAATTTTTATTTATTTTTTCTTAATCATTCATGAAAGATATTTATTTGTTTATGCTGTTTATGTACTGTGGGCCTATAGAGGAGCTTTGGTGGCATAGTGCCTAAGGCATTTGACTGCTAATCAGAAAGCTGGCAGTTCAAACCCACCAGACACTCCTTGGAAGGAAGATTGAGCAATCTACTTCCATAGAGATACCACTTCAGAAAACCAAGGAAGGGTTGATGAGTCGGATTGGACTCAATGGCAGTGAATTTTTTTTTCCTAAGCAACTTTGTTATTATTTTGTTTTCTTAGTCAGTCATGAAAGATATTTATTTGCTTATGTTGTTAATGTACTGTGGGCCTATAGAAGACCATAGACCACTGCAACATCTAAGATATTTTCAGTGTCCCAAAACCAAGTTGTGCCTGTTTGTTGCTGATACTGCCCTATTGCAAATGTATGCCTGGGACAAATAAATTGAATATTTATCCTAGAATATCTTCCCACAGGGAACTCAGGAACTTCACCAAAGTTAATTTTTATACACCAGGCTTTTCGCTTAATCCTCTTCCTTACAAATATCTTATTTAATAGCAGTTGTCCCAAGTATTTTTCACTGACTAAAGTTAGATCAGGGAGGTTGGGCAATCCTACTTCCGTAGTGATACTGCCTCGGAAACCCAACGAGGGGTCGCTATGAGTCAGGGCTGACTCCACGGCAAAACAACAACAACAACAACAAAGTTAGATCAATACTTATAATTTCAACGGATTGCCTATGACACACTATTGCAAAGACATATCAAATATTAAAAATTGTCTGTATAACTTAAAGGGGAAATCAACACATATAGTTAAAATATGCAGCTGGAGGAAAAGAAGTACAGACAGAAGAATACACACAGATATGTTGCTTTTGTTTATAGAAAGTCTTGATTATATGATACATAAACAATCTTTCATCCTACTCACGTATATCTCATACCAATTTTCCTGTTAGGTCAAGTTTTTCATGTATTAATTTGTGATTGTATTTTAAATATGAAGAATTCTGGGCCTCAATCCTTTATACATATTCATAGACACTATTTCTGATTTCATGTACAAAATATTATTGTAAAGAATGGTGTGGTTATTTGAAATTAGATATGATAAAGGTAGTCAATCTATTTCTGTGGTATTATTTTGTTATTTTTTTATCTTTTTTTGCTCTTCTATTTCTAAATCAGATAATTGTCTATAATACAGTACACATGGTCTAATTTTGCATCTTTGGATATTTAGTCTAACTAACAATTATTTTGGTTTATGATGTGATTAAGGGATGGAGTAACTGTGTGGTCTGTGATATTTAAAACAATGTGTTGTGTTCCATTGAGTCAAAGGAGACCTTGTGGTGCAATGGTTAGCACTCATCTGCTAACCTGAAGATCAGCAATTCAAACCTACCAGTGGTTCTGGAAAAGAGAAGACCTGGTGACCTCCTCTCTTGAAGAGTACAGCCTAGGAAACTGTATGGAACTGATCTACTTTGTCACATATAAGGTCACAATGAGTTGGAATCAACTCATTGGCACACAACAATACCATTTGGGTCAATAGTGAGAAACTAGAGGAAGGCAAAATTCTATGTGATAACATGCAGAGTTCCACTGTTTTCAAAATTGCTGGGATCAGTTAACAAAAACCTTTTATCAACAATTATTTTAGTCTACATATAGCTATATCATTTATCTAGGGATATATTCACTGATTGACCAAATGTTTACCAATTACCTGTTTTTATAAAGGTAAGGTTTTTATATATTCAGAAGTTTTAAGAACCCATTAATTATAATTTTAAAAATATCATGATGAAATGTTTAAGATATTTTATAGTAATTTTTCCAGTTTATGGAAATGTTTTTAAAACATAACCTGACCTCAATAATATATACATGTCTTTAATCCTGTCTTAATAAGGATTGGCAAGAATTTAAGTCATTTTACAGAAATCTAAACTATTTTAATTTTACTCAAAGATTAACTTAGAATCATATTATTTCTAATAAACTTCACATACTTATAATTTATTTGGCTACAAATGCAGAAAATTTTATCTTTAGCTATAAGAATTATTTAATCCTAAGAAGTGAAAATTTTTCTTAGTAATAACTAATTTTGATGTTTGTGTATGCATGAATTTTGAAGCACAACAAAAGATAAAAATGTGATGAATATCTCAGCAATAGGATTATAATGTCAATATTGTGAACCATTTATGTTTACAAGTGGCAACCATTTTGAATTTTAAAGTGATAGCATTCTCATTTGGATTCCAGGGACCTAAGAACAGACAGTAAGGCAGGAAGAAGGGATAGGACAGAAAAGGCAAAGGGACCAGAACAAATCAAGGAGTTAGCTGCAGGGATCCAGGTAAGTGTGGTTGGAGGGGTTTCTAATAGGTAAGGGAAACAAACTTGTCTGTCAGTTTGTTCTACTGTGGTGACATGTTGATGTGAGTCTTGAGGCTGTGCCACTGGTGTTTCAAGCCCAGCTTGCAGACTGAGACAGACTACAAAGAAGGAGGAGGCCATCCACTTCTCAAAGAATTGGCCAGGGAAAACCTTATGAATAACAGAGAAACACTTTCTGATACATTACTATGCAAA
>NW_006922208.1:827864-831176 GCF_000298275.1 Orycteropus afer afer
GGCAAACAACAACAACAACAACAACAAGGGAGGGAAGAGAGTCTCTTTTTGACCACAGTACGAGAAGGGTATGTGTGGAACATCTTTCTAGTAACCTGATCAAGGGGGAACTCACTGGCCAAAGGAGACCAGTGTCCACAATTGAAGGTGATTTAACTTTGTTTATTTTCTAATAAAGCATTGTCCCATCCCTTGTTTGAATATTTTTTTTTTTGGCATCTTCAAAACTTGGTAGAATAAAAACAACAATTTTAGAAAAGATCATGATCAGAACCAGATAAAGCACCCATATCAGGACACCAAATATTATCACTCAAATACTTTCAATGTTCTTTGTTCTGTCTTACAATACTACCACCTACAAGCTTATACTGTCCTGCATATCTTTTGGTAAACATGTACCTGTATTTCTGTTGAGAATAAACCTAGAAACAACAATTTTCTTTATACAGCAATAATTATTTTCCCCCTCAGAAGAGCAAGAAAGTATGTTAAGCAAACAATTATATGAAGGTTTTAGACACCATATCTTAGCTGTATTTTCTTAGATATTTAAAATAAAAAGTACTATTCTTTTCTAGGCCTACTATATCTCTGCTTGCAGTTACAGTATTATAAGTGTTTAGCCATTTGTGCCATCCAGGGACATCACCCTTAGCCACTAGAGTGAGCCACAATTTTGTTCAGCATTTTTGATCTGGTGCTTGTTAATTTTCAGAATTATAAATGTTGGGAGTTAAAGCATCTAGTTTTATTTATGACTCATATCCTGGCATCACGAAGGACTAAGTCAGTATAACTTTTATAAATGAATGTGTTTATGGGTGAATATTCAGGATTAAATGATCCAAGAACTTTTGTTAGAAAATATTTTCTTGTGCACATGTGAAATTAACTTGTTGATTCTCAGGTGGCAGTCACAAAAATTCTTATGTTGTAAAATATGCCACAGCTAGGATTACTACTTACAATATATAATGGTCAGGTAAATTATTGTAATATAAATAAATAGTAAATATTGTCTTTTGGTTAACTCAATGATAAATACATCTCACTTACCATTTCCAGCTGTATTTTCCTCTGTCCCTTTTGAGTGTACTGAAGTATAATCACCTACATGTAATAAGCAGATCAAAACTTGAGCCACATACAACTCACAGAGGCCTGGGTAGATTTACTAAATATAATGGTGGGAAATCCTTCAGGTTTAATAAAGCACAGTGTGTTACATAACAGGAAATTCCTTTATTATTTTATCATTATTATCTCTCATTTCAGAGAATGGTAAAATAAAATATGGGCTGATATTCAGCTACAGGGATAGCAGGCAGGTGCCTCATGGCATCCACAGTGAAATCCTTGTTGTTTTTGTTTTGGAATAATCAGTCTAATCTTCAGATTCACCACTATCTTTTTCCTATATAACTCTAAATATAAAAATCCTTCATGTATTTATTCAAATAATTGGTAGGAAAAAGAAAAAGAAATACGTTTCTTCATTGAATAGAAATAAAATATCTCTTGTACAGGTCAATTGACTGTGATATTTTAAGTCATATTCATTGCTGCATGTTGTTAGTTGTTGTCAATTCAATTCTGACTAATTATGACCCATATGTAGGGAATAGAACTGCTCCACAGGGTTTTCAAGTCAATGACTTTTTTGGAAGAAGATTCTTTGGGTGGGTTTGAACTGCTGGCCTTTCAACTAGCAGTTGTTGTTGTTACATGCCGTCTAGTCAGACTCAACTCATAGCGACCTCTCCTTGGGTTTCCGAGGCAGTGTCACTATGTAGATTGCCCAACCTTCTTTCCGAGGAGTATCTGGTGAGCTTGAACAGTCAGCCTTCTGGTTAGCAGTCAAGTGCCTTAGGCACTACGCTGCAACTAGCAATGTTGTTGTTGTTGTTGTTATGTGCCGTCCAGTCGGCCCCGACTCATAGCGACCTGCAATAGAATGTTTAAATGTTTGAACCCCTAGGGAATCCTCATTAACACATATAGTTACACAATCTGTGGAAAGCATGTGAAGAAGCCCATAACTGGAGGATTGTAATTTAAGGAGGAAGGAAATCTTACATTTAGTTGAATGAGTTGGTTGACAAGCATAGGGAGGGTACTGAAAGAAGAGCAGGGTAGAGAGGATAAAGAAGGCAGTGAAGAAAAGGAAAACAGAAGGGAGAAGAATAAAAGACTATAAAAGAGAAAGAAGGGAAAGGAAAGGGAAGGAAGAGGAAAGAATGGAAGGTAAAAAGGGAAGGAACAATTAAATGGAAATTCAGAATTCTTTTGGAAACTTTCCCAAGCCCCAAAACCTGTAACAATTGTCTTCATACAGCCAAAACATTATTGTTATTATTATTATTTTCCCCTGAGAATATCAAGGAAGTGTATTAAGCAAATAATTGTATGTATTTTTCTAGATATTTTTATAATATTAATAAATTTTATGGAAAAATGTAAAAGACAATAAACAAGAATTGTGTCACTAATTGCTTATCAGATTTGAAGGCTAGTCCTCTTATTGTTATTTGCGGTTGTCTAGTCTATTCTGACTCATGGAAACTACACATATTACAGAGTTGAACAGTTCCATACGTTTTTCAATGATGTAAACTTTTGGAAGCAGATCACAGGTCTCTTCCAAAATGCCTCTTGGTGGGTTTAAATCATCAACTTTGGGTTAGTACTACTGGAACACTAAATCATTTGTCCCATTCAGGGATTTCTAATCATTGTTGTTGTTGTTGTTGTTATGTGGCCTCTAGTCAGACCCGACTCATGGCGACCCAATACTAACTAATGAAAACCAAATATACAAAGTTAAAAGTTTTGTTTCCAAAAATATTGAAACTATAATATATCAAGAGCATTAATGATTTTAATGCTATCCCATCAAATGTTTACTTTTGTTTTTTATCTTATTTGGTCTGTCAACAGTATTTAATAAAATTGACAGTTGTCTCTATATTCAAAGACTTTCTTCTTTTGGCTTCCAGACAGCTCAGTCTTCTACTTTTCCTCCCATTTCGCTGACTGCCCTTCATAAGTTCCTGCTCTGCTTCTTCCTTTTCACACCACTATATGCTATTTTTCCAAGAATATTTTCTTTTTCTTGCTCTCTTTTCTAGGGAGCTCTGGTGGCTTAGTGCTTAATGCATTTGACTGATAACCAGAAGACTGGCAGTTCAAACCCACCAGCCACTCCTCAGAAGGAAGATTGGACAATCTACTTCTGTAATGATACTGCCTCAGAAACACAAGGAGGGATCACTGTGAGTCAAATCTGACTCCACAGCAATGAGGTTTTTT
>NW_006922208.1:831306-835620 GCF_000298275.1 Orycteropus afer afer
AAAAATATGAGACTAGTCTATTCAGCTAGCTATTATTCATTGCTGTCATATATAACATAGATGAGTTATTGGTCAACTTTTGATGTCCATATTCAAAGGAATTACTATTGAGTATATCCAGCTTTCTGTCATCCTTCTATAAGTTTGTCATATTGTGGTAGCTTCCATGTTGCTATGATGCTATACACTATGCCACCAGTATTTCAAATACTAGCAATGTCACTCATGGACAGACTTCAGAGGACCTTACAGATTAAGACAGACTGGGCAGAAAGTTCTGGAGATTTACTTCTAAAATTACCAGTGAAAATACAATAATCTATAGGACAGAGAACATGTTTCAATATAGTGCTGTAGGATGCCCTCCCTAGTAATTTGGAAGGGACTCAAAATGCACAGTGGCTGCAACATTGTTGCTGTTGTTAGGTGCCATTTAGCCATCTCCCGCTAACAGCAACCCTACACACAGCAGAACAAAACACTGCCCGGTCCTGAGCCAGCTCCATGATCCTTGCTATACTTAAGCCCATTACTGCAGCCACTGTGTCAGTCCATCTCATTGAGGGCCATCCCCTCTTTCGTTGAGCCTCCACCTTACCAAGAATGACATCCTTCTCTAGGGACTGGTCCTTTCTCACAACATGAACAAAGTAAGTGAGACAACATCTGCCCATTCTTGCTTCCAAGAAATGTTCTGGCTGCACTTCCTCCAGGCCAGATTTGTTAGTTCTTCTAGCAGTCCATGGTATTTTCAGCACTCTTCACCAGCATCACAACTCAAAAGCATTTTGCCCATAGAATCTTTCAATATGGCAACTAGAGGCTTCAATATTTTACTCAGCTCTTTTAGCCTGAAAAATGCCTAGAGTGTTCCTCCCTTTTGATTTTCTAACTCCACGTCTTTGCACATTTCATTATAGTAATTGGCTTTGTCTGTTCCAGCTGTTCTTTGAAATTTCTGTTCAGCTCTTTTATCTTGTCTTTTCTTCCATTTGCTTTAGCAACTCTCTGCTGAAGGACAAGTTTCAGGGTCTCTTCTGACATTCTTTTTGTTCTTTTCTTCCCTTCTTATCTTTTTAATAACCTCTTGCTTTCTTCATGGATGATGTTATTGATGCCATCCCATAATTCTGGTTTTCAGTCATTGGTCTTCAATGCATCAAGCCTATTCTTTAGATGGTCTCTAAATTTATGAGGGATAGATTTAAAATCATATTTTGGCTCCCCTGGACTTGATTTAATTGTATTCAACATCAAGTTGAACTTGCATGTGAACACTTGATGGTCTGTTCCACAATCAGCTCCTCACCTGGTTTTGGGTGAAGATATTGAGCTTTTCCATCACCTCTTGGCACAGATGTAGTCAGTCTGTTTCCTGTGTATTCAATCTGGTGAAGTCCACATGTTTAGCCACTGTTTTTGTTGTTGAAAGAAGGATTTGCAATGAATAAGCTGTTGGCCTTGCAAAATTCTATCATGTGATATCCAGCATTATTTCTGTCACCTAGGCCAAATTTTC
Source organism: Orycteropus afer afer (assembly GCF_000298275.1). Classification (NCBI taxonomy): domain Eukaryota; kingdom Metazoa; phylum Chordata; class Mammalia; order Tubulidentata; family Orycteropodidae; genus Orycteropus; species Orycteropus afer. Next base: position 832,826 of record NW_006922208.1, read on the forward strand.
CAACTACCAAAGATTCTTCTTGTTTCCAACTTTTTCATTCCAGTCTCCAGTGATTATTAACACATCTTGATTGCACATTTGGTCAATTTCAGGCTGCAGAGGTTAATGGGAATCTTCAATTTCCTCAACTTTGGCTTTGGTGGTTGGTGCATAAATTTGAATAATAGTTGTATTAACTGGTGTTCTTTGTAGGCATATGGGTATATCCTGTCACTTACAGCATTGTACTTCAGAACAGATCTTGAAACATCCTTTGTGATGATGAATGCCATGCCATTCCTCTCAAATTGTCATTCCTGGCATAGTAGATCACATGATTGTATGATTCAAAATGGCCAAAACCAGTCCATTTAATCTCACCAGTTCCTAGGATATCAATCTTTATGCATTCCATTTCATTTCTGAAAACTTCCAATTGTCTTTTTCAATATTAGACTCATGAATATCAGTGATCATATAGATGTAGGACTGAGCAACATTTCTTTCTGCTGTACATGGTGTGGCCATGTCCCAGTCAATTTGGCAGCAGCTTACAACACCAACAAATATTTGGCTCTAGAATCAGAGGGTAGTTTTCATGTATTATATTTATTGCTGAATCTTTAGCCAAGAAAGCTAAGAAAACAAAGACTGTTCTATATAATTTAATTTAAAAATTTAAACTAATAGTGTGACATGAAGAAGAGAGGAAGAGCTCAGTACAAAATATATGCAATATTTCTTAGAATAACTAGAAACTGAGGTTTTAATGAATTGTCACACCATGAGTTTGTTATCTCTATCACCTCTTTCTTGCATTAAGCCAGTTCTCATATTATGAAGACAAAATGGAAAATTAATATTCCAAATTAGTTTTGTTAGCTAATAAGAAAATATTTAACAAACATAAATGAAAATAGAAAAACATTAGGAAAAAATAAGAATAAAGTAAATGAATAGAGTGGAATTATAGCTAATCATGGATAATCACATTTTAAAAGAATATTTAATATCATTAACAAGTTATTGGTACAATGTTTTTTTTGGAAGCACAGATCCTGAAATTGAAACTCTAGGGAATAAAATATCATGGTTCCTCTATAAAATGATAAAATATTTGAGAAGTATTCCATGCAATTCATTGATTGTGGATCAAATGTTTAAAGTTTTACTCATAAGATGAATAATTATCAGATGATACATGGAGAGTACTTGGTAAAGTGTTTGGCATGTAACTGGTGATATGAATACAGCTATAATAATTATATTAAAGGGAGCTAACTTTCTGATACAATGCTAACCACTTTTTGTGCATTATATACATGAATATACATGTGCACAATTGAGAAAATAAGACATTACCCTTAAAAATAAAAATTCTGTGTTCATAAAAAAATTTAAAGAAATAAAAAAAAAACTGTGAAAAGGTTATGTAATTCATTAAAAAAGTGTTTGCTATGCAACCAGTTTTAATCTTGTTTGCTTTTCATTTTTTTTATATATTCCAAATATTTAGAAAAAAAGTGTAGTATATAGCCAGAAAAAAAAAAAAAAAAAAGGAATATAGATTGTTCCTCCCATTTCTATCGTTTTTCCTCTCCATTTCTACTCACTAGTTATCATAAATACAGGGGTCTGGCAGTGAAAAACATTCTCATTCACTTCTTTAGAACAAAATTTTACTTTCTAAAGGATTGATTGGGAAGATTATTCAAAAGAAAATGCATCATTAAGTGTAGACATGTGCATTTTTACTATTTACTCTTATTTATACCTTAGTATTATATTTATTTTTAATTCTTCCATATTTCAGATACCTGTTGACATGAAGGTGATTTTCACTCACAGGAACCCTATAGAACTTCCTAATCAGGTTTCAAAATCTGTAATCTTAAAGGAAGCTGACAGCTATACCTTTCTTCTGTGAAGCTGTTGGGTGTGTTTGAAAAACCCTCCTTTAAGTAAGCAGCCAGGAGCTTAACCTCTGGACCAACATGGTTCCTTAAAAATTAAGACACCTAGCATATACTTTATGGCATTACACCTCATAATTAGTCTTTCAAAGGAAAAAAAAAAAATTAAAAAGGTATATTTATTTCATCAGTGAACTCTCACACTAATTCATAGCAACAAGAACAACAAAAACTCACCTGTCTCATAGACTTTACTCTCTGAAATAAAAATAATTTGGTTTTGATAGGTCATTTTTTTTAACCTTTCAATAGTCTGGATGAGGAAAGTAACTTCATAGCAATTCAGTAAGATTTAAGAATGTTATTAAAACATCAACAATGGGAAATTATAGTTTTCTACAAGTGTATCTTGTGTTTAAATTACACCAACCAAAAAAAAAAAAAAGAAACAAAAAAATAGAATTTGTCCTCAGAAAGAAGACGAGGCAATCTACTTCCTCAGAAACCCAAGGAGAGGTCACTATGAGTTAGGACTGACTCCATGGTAGTGAGTTTGTTTTTTTTTTGGTTGATGATTTATGAAGTAAATACTATGACAGACACTCATCTAAGTACTTTGCATATCCATCTTCTTATTCCTCATTAACTGCTTAGTAGTGTGTTTGTTTTACACTATAAATAAAATCCTGAAGGATGAAGGATTTAATCAAATTGTCCATTTTCAGATAGTAAGTAAATTGTAAAGCTGAGATTCAAATACAGACAACCTAATGCCAAATGTAATACATTTAATAAAAGTAAGACTAATGATGTTGTTGTTATTGTTGTTATTTGCCATCGAGTAGGCCCCGACTCATAGCGACCCCTCCTTGGGTTTCCAAGGCAGTATCACTACGGAAGTAG
>NW_006922208.1:837686-840661 GCF_000298275.1 Orycteropus afer afer
TGTAGAGGTCTTTTGTGTCTCTGGTAAGATTTATTCCCAAGTATTTTATTTTTTTGGTAGCTATTGAGAACGGTATTGATTTTCTTATTTCGTGATCTACTTTTGAAAGGTCATAATCTTGGCAACCCAATTGTGTAGTTACACTCTGCAGACTTGAGGGCACTGAATTGAAATCTACTGCACTGTAACTAATGACAATATCTATCTCTAGTCTGTTTTATATAATCTTAAAAGACAAGTGTTTTTCAGAAGTATATTATTGTAGTATCACAAGAAGTGTATAAACAAAGAATTTCTAGGATACATATAATAACTTATTCATATCATAGAATACTTATTTCTATTTAATACTGAAAATGTTACCTATATGTGGTAGGTAAGGTTGTGTCAATTTGTCTGGGCCTGGTTGAGTGGCTGGACATCAGACGATAGTTGTTTCCCATGATGAGACTGGCAATCAACTCCACGGCGGGATCTACCACAAGCAACTGAGTAGCTGCTTTAGGAATGTAGTCTGCTTCCTATATATAAGAAACAGCTTTGGGAATGGTCTCCTACTTATGACATGCTTGAACCCTGCATATAGCCATGTAGTTGTTCAGTAGCCTGCCATGCTCTGCTGACCTTCTGGTGGTAGTTGTTCTCCATGATGACACTGGCAATCAACTCCATGGTAGGATCTACCATAAGCAGCTAAGTAGCTGCTTTAGGGATGTAGTCTGCTTCCCATATACAAGAAGCAGCTTTAGGAATGGTCTCTAGCTTATTGCACTCTTGAACCCTGCATGTAGCTGTGTTGTTGTTCAGAAGCCTGCCATGCTCTGCTGACTTTGGCACTTGAATTAACGGCCTGCTGTGTGGTTTGGTAACCTTGGGACTGTGCCTTTTTACTTGTCAACCTTGGATATGTCAGTCTCAGCAGACAGCAGCTTTCTGAGTGAAGAAAAGCCTCTAGCTTCAGTGGGCCCAGAGCAGGAGGCAGAGCTGAAAGCTGAGATTGAGGAGCTTTCACCCAGCCCCTAGAGCCTGGCACTTTGAATTTGGATTTAAAGCCTCTAAACTGTAAGAGAATAAACTCCTATTTGTTCAGCAATCCCATTTGTGGTACATTGTTGTTAGAGCAGCACTAAGTAACCAAAACAGTGTATAACTTCATTTCATAGAAATATGGAATAAAGCAATATATTTTTAAATAAGTACTTTCTCAAAAAAAAAAACAAAAGAAAGAAAGAAAACAAAAAAACAAGCAGTTAATTGGAATCGAAGAAAAAAATTAACATAAATGTTATGTAATATCTTTTCTTTCATATTTCTTACTGTTATTAAAAATTTTCATCTGAAATGTTTTGTTCAATTGTTGTTGACATTACATTTGTTGTGCAGAAGTATAATTTGAAGGCTATGTCAAAAGAACTAAGAAATTATGTTTCCTATTATTAACATTTTCTTTCTATATATGTAATTTTTCTTTTGTCTTCTAAAATGCAGAATATTAAAATTCAGAGGATTATTGCTTGAGATAACACTTGCCAATACAATTTTTAATGTATGCATTGAAAATATCAATTTTAAATAACAAATTATATTATTTTAAATTTTGTTTGTTGTGATGGTAAAAAAAAAAATATAAATGAAATGGATGCCATTTCATTGTATGATAATATGTTCCTTAGTAATTTCCATTAAAACAGTTTGCAATTAAAATAAAATTGTTTCAACTGTTTCAAATACTCAGAACATGAGCTTCTTATTAATGTTTTCAAGATTCTTTGTAATAGAATGCTAGCACATCTTTTAGTAACATAGGACCAGGCACACACACACACACACACACACACACGTACACACATGCTCCTTATGAAGTAAATGAGTTGAACAGAGGTCATTAAGATCTTTCCTCAAGTGGAAAAACCTTCTCAAAGGGTAATGTATCAATTTGGTACTAAGTTTTTAAAAATTCAAAATAATTAATATATCAACCCCTTTGTAAAATTATAGCAGTATAAAGCTAAACAAGAAACAAAAACTCCATAAGCAAACAGTGGTGTGTGAGGATGTGGTAGGAGGAAAGGAATGTTTTATGTCTAAAAAGGAGGCTCATGTTTACAATCTTTTCTCTTACCATATATGCTTTACACTACATCAGGTTTTATATATGTGTTCAGAATATAAATATTCCTGCCTAATCATTCTTCATCCTGATTAAAATTATTTTTTGACTCACCTAAAATAAAATTGGAAATATTAAGTACAGCACATGAACAAACATAGTGACTAGAGGAAACTAAAACTTAAGCTCACACTACAGGGTCATTAATAAAAGCAATTTTTTCTGAAATATTCCAAAAAGACTAAGAAATTTAAGGTACAATATGTCTTTGGATACAGATGTGTGGTAATGAGCTTGGGGTGGGGAGAAGAGTAATTGGTCTAATAAGAAAACATTAGAATCAATGTATATTTTGCTCATACTACACTCTCCTACTTGATGCTTAGAGGGTTATTAATAAGAAATGTAGAAAGTTACCATTGGACTGAGGACTACTAAGCACAACTAAAGGGAAATTTGAAGAATTTTGTTAAAAAATAAAATTATTCAGCAAAACACAATATAATAAACAGTAAAAGCAAGTTGACTTTTCTGGTTTAGCTGGCAGAATCCTTGGAGAGATTTTCAACTCTAGGATTAGGAAAAAAAAGGGGGAAAAATATAGTTATCTGAGTATATTAACTAATCAAAGGGAAAAGACACAAAACCAGCTAACCATGTCCATGCCTTACATAAAGTCTTTTTGTTACTATGTTTTACCAATGTACACATACATTCCAGTCCACTAAAATATTAATATATAGCCAAATGAGTTCTCCAACTTTAGTCTGAGGTTCCAAAATAAGCAAAATAAAAAACAAGTTCAGAGGAAATGGAGACAATATAATATCCACCACAATAACAAAACAAAAGAACAGTAGATAGA
>NW_006922208.1:841140-842285 GCF_000298275.1 Orycteropus afer afer
GCAATCTACTTCTGTAGTGATACTGCCTCGGAAACCCAAGGAGGGGTCGCTATGAGTTGGGTCCGACTCGACAGCACATAACAACAACAAAATAGATTATAAAGGGAGCTTTAATGGTGTAGGCATTAAGGCACTTGCTGCTAACCAAAAGGCCAGTGGGACCAACAGTAGCTCCATGGAAGAAATTTGAGGTAATCCACTTCTCTAAAGATTTACAGCCTTGGATGCTCAATGGGTGTGGCAATAAGTCATAATTGAGTTTGGTTTTAGTTTACAGATTATAAGACTTATACTAATTTTATATATGTGAAAATATGAGAAAAAAATCACTATAGATTCAATACAATATGGTAATATCAATTACATAAAGAGTGAAAAAAGAAAAGTTAGGGGAAATTAAAAAAAAATAAATATTGAGAAGTCTACACAATTAAGCAAAGTAACATTTCAAATTCAAAGTGGTCATTGACGTCCCACCCCAACAGTTTGTTAAATATACTAAAACTCAAAAGTGTATTTAATGCTAAAATATTGCACATAATGAAAATATACAAAAGGATTACAACAGGATAAATCTGGGGGAAACAAACATGTTCATTGTCACAGGAATAATTCTAAAATCTAGAATTTTATAACCAGACAAAAATATTATATCAATCATGAGAATGGATATATTCAGTAACTCAGATTCTCAAAAATTTTACTTACCAGCCAAAATTTCTTAGTAAAGGACTGCAGGAAGTACAAAATAAGAGAAATATAAAGATAAAGACGTAACATACAAAAAACAGGCTTCAACACAGAAGTCACAAAATTATGTGATTAAATGAGGGTACAATTTACCAATAGAGATTTATATAGATTTCCATTTTATTGGTGGGGTATGTCCTTTGAAATTTATGTGTTTCCTCCTCTTCTTTTCTATACTATCTAACGAAAGCTGGGAATGTGGTGGCTATCTTTACATTTCATATACAATAATTAATATAATGATAAAGAGACAAGCACATACCAAAAACGAATATTGTGACTTACATGTCTTAGTCTTTCTCTCCAATTTGGTGAGAAGATTAAAGCATCTCTGAGTGTATAAGAAATAATTTCATTTTAAATAGGAGAAACCTCGTGTGTGTGTGTGTGTGTGT
>NW_006922208.1:843285-846251 GCF_000298275.1 Orycteropus afer afer
CATCTATACACTCCTTTTTGCCTTCACTGACAACACAGTACTGTATGTGCAAAAGGGTTCATGTTTGTTGTCTTCACCTCCCATGTACCTTTCTATGTCTTCCTCTTCCTCAATGCCACCATGTTGATCACTCACATTTGGTACATTTCCCTTCTCTTCACCTAAATTAATGATTATCTCTACCTATCTAACAGTGTTCCCTAACCTACCATCCTACCCTGGGTAACAAACAAAGAAAATTTCCTTCTTATATAAATTGTTTCTTGACTTTTACAATCATGGACTTACAAAATATTTGTCCTGTGATTGACTTATTCCACTCAGCATAATATCATCCAAGTTCATCTATGTTATGCAGTGTTTTGCAGATTCTATATTATTCTTTAGTGTTGCGTAGTATTCCATTGTGTGTATGTACCACAATTTGGTTATCCATTCCTCAGTTGAACCTGATGTTTTTTAAATGTTGCTGCTTGGAAGTTTATATTTTATCATGATATAAATGGATTCGTAGTGGGCAAAGGGAAAGACTGTGTTGGATTAACTGCTGTCAATCCCACGTCATTTCTTCCCCCATGGAGATTTTCTTCTGGGTGCCAGGGTAGAAGACCTTATTGACGTATTGTCAGATAAGTAATACATGACGTTTCCATACAGCTAACCTAAGTACAGCAAACAGATGATATTAGTAATGTTTCTCCTTTGGCATTGCTGATATTAATTGTCAATGCTGGGTAAAGACCTTAAGTTCAAACACAATAGATGTGCTGATTGCATTTATTACATTTTAAAAAGTTGTCATTCCTTCCTATACCCTGAATGTAGCACTATATGACATTTTAATGCTCTTTCACTGTTATGCAGCCTTGGTGATGCAGTAGTTAAACACTGGGATAGTAACCAAAGTGTTGGAAATTTGAATCTAGAAGCTACTCTGTGGGAGAAAGATATAGAAGTCTGCTTCTGTGAAGATCACAGCCTTGGAAAACATATGAGGCAGTTCAATTCTTTCTTACTGTGTTGCTATGAGTCAGATTCAACTTGATGGCAATGGGTTTGGTGTTTTTTTTTTTTTTTCACTCATTGTTGTTGTAGGCGTTTACAGTGTGATTTACCTTAGCCAATGAAATTATAGCCAACATGAGGCAATCAGAAGCCATATATGAAATTACTTCCTTTTGGTCTTTACCTAATAATGTGAACATACATGACTATGCTGCTAGATGGTAAGAGACTGGCAATTCTATCAATGAAAGCTAAGTGGAATTTTGGAGAAGTCATCTTCATAGTCATTGAAGTTCTTATACTAGTCTTGTATGGGTTTACTCATATTTCTGTAGACACTGATTGATTCCACTGGGGCTGGCTGGTTTTTAATGACCTTGGTTAGAAAGCCTGAGTTTTTACACATAACTGCCTAGAAATTCAAGGACAAAAAAAGAGGGCTAGTTTCACTCTACAAGCATATTTCAAACTTCTTCTATCATTGTTCTGAATTTCTCATTGGCCAAAGACAATCAAATGGTCAACTTAGAATCAAGGGATAGAGAAATAGACTCCAAATCTTGATTGAAATATCTGCAATGTGACAGTGCAATGCCATGGATCCAGGGAAAGAAAATTTAATTAGCTGTTTTTATACTCTAACAAAAATGTATTTAGTTTCTTGTTATGAAACGAAAACCAAAGCAAACTGACTTCCATCAAGTCGATTCAGACTCAGGTGACCCCATTAGATTTCTGAGGCAGTAAATCTTTATGGAGGTAGATTGCCCCATCTTCCTTCTGTGACATGCCAATGGATCTGAACCACCAACCTTCTGTTTAGCAGTCAAATGCCTTAGGCTCTGCACAACCAGATGTCCTTGTTGTTGTTAGGTGACATCAATTCTGTTCGGATTCACAACTGAATGAAACACTGCCCAGTCCTGTGCAGTCACAGAACTAAAGATTCACAACTGATGTTTGGATTGAGCCCATCACTGCAGCCACTGTATAATCCATTTATTGAAGATCTTCTTCTTTTTCACTTATCTTGATATCTTTCCCCAGGAACTAGTCCCTTCTGAAAACAGGACCAAAGTATGTGAGACAAAGTCTGGCCATTCTTTCTTCTAAGGAGAATTCCAGTTGTACTTCTTCCAAAACAGATTTGTTTGTTCTTCTTCTGGAAGCCCATAATATCTTCAATATTCTTTGCCAACACCACAATTCAAATTCATCAATTCTTTGTCAGTCTTCTTTATTCACTGTTCAGCTTTCACATGCACATGAGGCAATTTAAAATATCCTGACTTGGTTGGGGAACACTTTAGACTTCAAAGTGACATTTTTGCTCTTTAATATTTTAAAAAGTTTTTTTTTTTTTTTCTTAGCAGCATATATGCACAGTGCAATATATGATTTGATTTCTTGACAGCTGTTCCATGGACATTCATTGTGCATTCAAGCAAAATAAAATCCTTGACAATTTCAATCTTTTATCCATTTATCATGATGTTTATTCATCTAGTTGATATGGATTTTTGTTTCCTTGGTCTTGAGGTATAATCCATACTTAAAATCTCTAGTCTTTGATTTTCATCAGTGAGTTCTTTAAGTCTTCACTTTCAACAAGGAAGGTTGTATCATTTGGATACCACAGGTTGTTAATGAATCTTCCTTCATTCATGTTGCTCTGTCCTTCTTATAGTCTTGCTTTTCAGATTATTTGCTCAGAGTACAGACTGAATTAGTATGGGGAAAGGATACATTGATTCACACCTTTCCTGATTTCAACATGATATCCCCTTGTTCTGTTCACATGATTGCCTTTTGGTCTATGTACAGATTCCTCATGGGCACAATGAAGTTTTCCAGAATTCTGATTCTTTACCGTGTTACACATAATTTATTATGATCCACACAGTTGAAAGTCTTTGCATATTCGATAAAACCAAGCTAACATCTTTCTATCCTTCTGGTAA